>NC_135497.1:553509467-553809467 GCF_052857255.1 Amblyomma americanum | reverse complement strand
GCTAGTTAACCTTTGAAGGAGCCTGTTAAGGCTTGTCAGATGATCGTCACGGTCGATGAAAAGCTAGGATGGCACGATGGTCGGTGATCGTACAAGGCAGCACTTGTGTATTCGCAAGCTCGCCAGCTAAACATTCCCGGCTGTGCCAGTCAACTTCAAACTACTTAATGGAAATCGTTTATTAGGGACGGGAGACAAGGTACAAGGCAGTACAGAAAAATTGCTGATGGTATAGCTCTGTTAGGCCAGGATATACCTAGCGAAAGTGCGGAGATTTCTGCATCAGAAGAGTGCATTCACTAGATGCGCCGTTATTGACGGATGTAACTTGAGCCGTCGTAGCGAAGCGGTAGCGTTTCCGCCTCAAACGCCGAAGGCCCTGGTTCGATTCCGAACCTCGGCACCGGACTTCTTTTCTTTTATTTAGTGAGTGGGCGGGGGGTTTCAGTGGCTCCCATGGATGCCGCCGCTGAAGAATACATTGGTTAGCGGTTAAGCGCAGGCTCTGTTAAGGCAGCGGTTATGCTGCGGCGCCCTGCATGGCAAAGTCACGTCGGTCAAAGCGAGACCTTCTATACTCCAACTGCGCTTGACCGCCGACGCGTTCGGAGGCTTCGGCACACTCTGACCGCATTGGCGGGGAGATTGGAGCATGTATCTATTTCGCGCCGAGTGCGCCAGCCGCCGCTAGCCCGGCCAGACTGATTTGGCTCCACGGCAAGGTGCGCGTTATATTCAATAGCTGCGGCAGTTCGGCGGAGCTGTTCTTTTCGAGCTCGGCTATTTTAATCCATTCACAGTACATATCTGAAGGTACATGCAAGTTGGCGAGAGAGCCAGATCCAGTGGACCCGTTGGATCAAGCGGAAGCCGTTGAAGCGTCGTGCGCCGGCTTTGGTTTCAAGCCGCCGACTTTAAACGCGACCGCCCTCGAGCACCCATTTGTTTTTTTGTGGCAAAAAATAAATAAATAACTTGGCCCATGCAACCGTGGGAGACCTCGATACTGCCTGCTGCGCCGTGCAACCGCTCCGTTCAAGGAATCACAATCCGTTGGCCCCAAAGCCCCGGCCAGCCTCCGATGGGCGCAACGCACCCCTCGCAACTCCCCGCACTGGGGTTATGATATTTAGTTTGCAACGGCTGCTCTCTGAGGAAGGGGGAAACCACCCGCCGGCGCCTAACCTAACCGTGCTCCCTCAAAAGCATCGCACGCTCTGTGGGCTGAGGTCGCTGAAATGCAGGCCAGAGTTTTTGCGAGAACTACGTTGTCGGGTTCGGGAACGGGATCCATCGTAACGCTGGCAAGACGCCGGTGCAAACGTAAACGAAGCGACGGTGGCGACCCCCGATAGATGCCTTCAACGTGCAGTGGCGGTAGCTTTCATTTTGGCGGCTGGTAGACCGCACCGCTAGCCGCCAGAAATCACAGAGTCTCCCGTTTACGTCACGTTTCACGTCACTCCGTTCTGTGACGTCATAAGAGTTCTCCGTGTCGTCATAAGAGTTCTCAAGTTTGAATCGGAGCGTCGGGAAAAAATTTTTCAACTTCGAATCCAAATTTCCTTGAAATAAATGCATCTTTCGCTCCCGGACAAGCGTCAACAAAGCCATGAAATGCCGCACTATCAGATATTGCTAACAAAAAAATTTTGATAGGGTTCTCCTCAGTGTCCCTTCAATAAAGCCAGCGGAGAGCAGCAAAAAGCCAAGCCACGGAAAAGTATCATGCCAAAGTTGCATCCAAGAAATGCCAATGGAAGTCATGCAATCCAGTATGCTCCCACATTCCCACCAGGTCGACCCATCGATCACTGATATTTTTTTTTTTCTATAATCATCTTACTATTTTTTACTACTTTTGAGCGTGAACTGTTGTAGTGCCACGCGGTACAACGTCTCAAAAGCAAAAGCAGCAGAGACTGCTGCATCTGCTACACAGATACACCTATGGCACTGGAGAACTACACACTGTGCCAACAGCGGTCAGTCATTGGGATCGTGGCAGTTCGGCAGTTCGTGTTATCATTATGAAAGTTATGCATCATTCTGCCAAATTTGAAGTACCTCAGCACTAGCTAACAGATAGTCAGCATAGCAAGTTCGTTACGTCAAGGTCAACCGCCTAACACCTCCTTCACATGGAGTTCTGGCGGCATTGGAGCATTGTGAAACTTCATAATATCGAGAAATTTGCTAAATAGAGGTTCATTACATCCAGGTCTAACTGTATTCGCTCACGCTATTAGCTGTCCAAATCCAGATGATAATCTCAAAATTTGCAGCGTTTTATTGCTGGTGGTGTGGGCATCTTGAGACACAAAAAGCTGTGTGTGCCATTCATTTGCCTCAAACGCAAACACAATGAAGCAGCAGCAACGATTAGGTGGCAAGGCGAGCGGCCCCCACCCCTATCTGGCGCTAGGGGGCCATGCTATTTCGGCGGTTTTCAGTCGCCCGCGCACCCAAGGACGTAAATTGCATTTGCGTTCTGCGCATGCACATTAGCACCCAACACAGGGTCAACCTACCTGCAGAATACAGTTAATTTGATACGGTAAAAAATCGATGTGACACCATAATGAGATGATTAGAGCAGGATGAAAGATATTTCTAAGCGTTTCTTTACTCAACCAACTCTCTGTGTTTATAAGTAGCCAAATTACCAGACAGCATCCTCAGAGCCATGTCATCACCAATAACTGATACAGTAAAGACGCTGATATAGTACAGGTTTTTTAATTATGAGGTTTAACATCCCAGAGCGATTCAGGATATGAGGGGCACAGTACTGAGGGCTCCAGATGAGTTCGACCACCTGGGGCTCTTTAACGAGCTCTGACATCGCACAGTACATGGGCCTCTAGAATTTCGCCTCCATAGAAATTTGACCATTGCGGCTGGGATTGAACCAGCGCCTTTTGTGTCAGCAGCTGAGCATCATAACCACTGAGCCATCGCGACAGCTAGATCTTTTAAGGTCCCAGCAAATTTACTATAGAGGAGTTCTACTGCATAAAAATTACAGGAGAATCCCGCTATAGTAAACTCTATTACAGTAAAAATTCGGATATAGTAAACTGAAACTGTGGTCCCATTTCGCCTTCCATAGATATTACAAGAGTTGATGTGCGAGCTAGTTGGTGTATCATGTTTATGTAAAGTGCAAAGGACGAGGGCGTTCGGTCTTATCCTCGTCCTTTGCACTGTGCGTAAACGTACATTTTTTGGGGGTTAAGATTTTTTTCGAACAAACGGCTATAGTAAAGAGCATCTCACCATGGTGATGTACTTCCCGTGGAATTATGACATCGCAGCACACACTAAATCTAGGATAGCGAGGTTACCAAATACAACGGCGCTCTTTGAGGTGGCTTTACCACCAAGCTTGAAAGCCGCAAGAAGCCAACTTTTCAAAAACCTTGACGCAGTGAGGCAAAGTGCGCGGCACGCACGGAAAAAGTAAGACTGGCTATGGACACAGAAAGGAGCAGGGGCGGGTTGCTAAGAAAGGTGTCAGTAAAAGTGCAGTGAGGACTAGAAAATGGAAGCAAAGGGTGTGCGTTCGTAGCACAGCAGCATAGGGAAGCGATGGCAAGGAGCAATGCGGAGGTGGTTCTGCCACGCTTGACTGGTTCGTGCTTGTTTCTTAAAGGGCTTGCATGCTCCCAAGTGATTACGCCCATAATTCAAAGGCCTGGATGCTGCGTGAACAAGATTTCCAGAAAGAATCGCGATTTTTTTGGAAAACTGCTCGGACCACTTAGTCAGCACATGTCTCAGCAACAATCAAGTGGAATTTCTCCCTCCTGGTATCATCGAAAATGTAAAGGTGCATCCTGTTAAATGTGAGAAAGCCAGGCGGCTGAAACGCTCACAGGCGCTTGATGGACTGTCACCAATAGGCAGAAAGCAGCTCTAGGCACTACCTCAAGGGCACGACACTGGTGGCTGGAAGGAATTATCGGCAAGGTCTTTTGAGGACCCTCAGAGACTGTAGCGAGTGCACTACCTAAGGAAGAACCAACTGTTGAAGAGGAAGCACTAAAAATTTCTGCTAAAGAAGCACTCATGTGCTTAGAAAATGTTGTGCCAGAGAAGGTTCATGAAAGCTTGGACACCATGACTCAATTCACAACCACTGCGGCCCTAAGTACACAAGTGCAGAAAAAGGTTACTGCATTGTACGCAAGGCACTAAGTAGAGGAAATCCACTCGCAAATGAGCAGAGTGACAAGTGTGTGTGTGTGTGTGCGTGTGTGTGTCACACACACGCACATATACACACATATATATATATGTATGTGTGTATACACACACATTTGTCACTGCTCATTTGCGAGTGGATTTCCTCTACTTAGTGCCTTGCGTACAATGCAGTAACTTTTTTCGGCACTTGTGCACTTAGGGCTGCAGTGGTTGTGAATTGAGCCATGGTGTCCAAGCTTTCATGAATGCGTGCACGCACGCACGCACGCACGCACGCGCGCGCACACACACACACACACACACACACACACACACACACACACACACACACACACACACCTGAAATATCATCTCAACACCCCGTTTTTCCTTTGGCTCATGATAACAAGCTGCAACATACTTATTTCAGCTGAGTGAACTTCCACTTTAACAAATTTTTTCCTGAGGCCCCTTGAAGTTTGTTGAAGTGAAGTTTCACTGTACAGTGAAATATCATCAATTTGACCCTCGCTAATTTGGAAATCCGGATAATTCGAGCTGCCAACGTGGTCCTGGCTGGCACCCAGGTAAGTCTATGGCATCAGGCGCTCATTCACTCAGACGCTGCTGGGTGTACACCGGGTAATTTGGACACACCCCGGAGGCAGGGTCCCTGTATGAACACTTAGCAAGCGATCAAGCTACAGTATTTACTTGAATGTAACACGAGTTTTTTGCCTCGCGTTATAATCGAATAGTTCGGTACTCACCTATAATCGAATAGTAGCGCAATTCGCCTACGGGGCAGAAACATGGAGGCTAACAAAAAGCGTTCAGCTTAAGTTAAGGACAGCACAGCGAGCCATGGAAAGAAAAATGATGGGTGTAACTAAAGACACCGGAAGCGGGCAGAGTGGGTGAGGGAACAAATGCGGGTTAATGACATCCTAGTCGAAATCAACAGGAAGAAATGGGCTTGGGCTGGGCATGTAATGCGAAGGCAAGATAACCGCTGTGGTGGATCCCAACCGGGTGGATCCCAAGAGAAGGCAAGCGTAGCAGGGGGCGGCCGAAGGGCGGATGAGATAAGGAAGTTCGCAGGCATAGGATAGGGTTAATTGGAGAGACATGGGAGAGGACTTTGCCCTGCAGTGGGTGTAGTCCGATTTAACTTAGGTCTCTTTGCTACAGCAGTATTCAAGCACGACACAGGGGCAGTACACTAAGCATCTCCACTGACCAGCCTACTATGTCATACTACCACTCCGCCGTTGCCTACACTTGCTGGATCCAAACTAAACATTACCCTGGGTGCCTGAGAAGGCTCAGGGGCTGGCTGTTTGGCAGTGACGCCTTCCTCCCGCATCTTGATCGATTGCAGAATCGGGAAGATGGACTTGGCGAAGTTCTGCATGAGGAGAGGAAAACAGGCAGGTTTTATTTTCTGCCACCATCTTTCAAGAACAGCTGAAAAATGGCCACAATAGCTATCAGTCAAAACTAGCCCCTTGCATTCAGCAGGCAATGACTACTACCGTATTTACACGATTTACTGTAAGTCGACTCGAATGTAAGTCGACCCCCCCAAATCACATTTCCGAAAAATAAAAAAAACTTCCGGGGTTGTTTAAGCTTGGCCTTGGATAGTTGAATGCGATAGCATTATCGAGCGGCCTCCGTTTACCGCCAGTCGCTATCAGCTGCCGCGTGCGGGTGTGCGCGTGGGCACATTCCAAAACGAAACTGTATTAGTCACTGGACTACTCGTCCACACTTGCGCCATCGTCCTCACTAGCGCTGCCGTCGTGACCGCTGCTGCGGTACCACAGCACGTCGTTCTAACATTGTCGTCCATCGAATTCCCGCACTTCGCAAACAGCCACATCACGGCATTGCGTGGAACCGCTGAAAATTTTGCCTAGCTGCAGCTGCCACACCTGTATCACCCGTTGGGAATGTCGAACTTGCGGCCCGGAGGGCAGGTGTTCATTTCTTCGGCGTAAAGAATGGCAGCCATCTTGAATGTAGCCGTGAACGAGCGCCGGACGCTTGCCGGAGCTGGAGCACAAATGATGACTGACGAAGCACTACATTAAAAACTTGTGATACGTGGCCAGCAGTAGTCAAATGCGTCAGAGCCAAAGAGAAACTAAGCGTGAATGGCATCGGCTCTTTCGTCGGCTACCGACACTCCCCGGCACTGCTGCCGTTCCGAGTGGGGGTGGCGCCTCTAGTGGAACAGCGGCCCTTCCATCAACTATCAGCGCTCCCTTGAGCGCCGAGCGTACATTTGAAAGTAAAAAGAAAACTTGTTGGACACTTGAGATTCCCTTAGAACGCGATTGTGTTATCGGGCCGTGGCCGCTTACCAGCAACCACAGTCTGCAGCCACGTGTGGGGTGCCAGTTTGCTGTTTATCGATAGCCGCCATCAGCCGCCGCCCACGCGCGCAGGGAGGGTGAGCCAGTTTTGCGCATTGACATAGCAGCTGCTCAAGGCCAGCATCAACAGCGATGCAACGGAGCCATGCAGCAAAAATGCAACCACGCTGTAGCATGCCCGATATCTCGTTTGTCTCGCCTTTACATATAGTGCGAAACAGCGGCCCTTCCATCAGCTATCAACGCTCCCTTGAGCGCCGAGCGTGCATTTGAAAGTAAAAAGAAAACTTGTTGGACACTTGAGCTTCCTTTAGAACGCGATCGTGTTATCGGGCCGTGGCCGCTTATCAGCAACCGCAGTCAGCAGCCACATGTGGGGTGCCAGTTTGCTGTTTATCGATAGCCGTCATCGGCCGCCGCCCGCGCGCGCGGGGAGGGTATACCAGTTCTGCGCGTTGACATAGCAGCTGCTCAAGACCAGTACCAAGAGCGATGCGACAGAGCCACGCAGCAAAAATACAACCACGCTGTAGCATGCCTGATATCTCGTTTGTCTCGCCTTTACTTATAGTGCGATGTTTTCATTTTTATTGTAAGTCGACCCCCCCACTTCGGATTTTCAAATTAAAAAAAATAGGTAGACTTACAATCGTGAAATACGGTATCTCAATAACAGTGCTCTAGAATTTTTCATACCATGCCTTTACCTTGGTGCCACCATAACAAGAAATTTGTACTGGAAACAACATATTGAGTAGTTAATGTTCAATACCAATTCTACACTAGGATATCTCAAAAGGTACTTCCCTTCCATACCATCATCCTTAAAGCTACTGTTAATTACAACCTATGCAGGTTCATAGCTTGAACACGCATCATCTATTTGGCATTATATAACACAACACTAATCGGCAAGCTTGAAGCCACGCAAAATCTTTCAGTCCATTTCATTTTCGACTATCACAAGTCAGCTAGCATAAACCATAATAAAGAGTACTTTAAACATGCCACTAAATATCTAACAGAAAATCTCTCGTTTATGTTTAATTCACAAAATATATCATCACAACCCAGCTCTTTCCGCTGTTTGGATCCGGCCAGCCATGTTATCTACTCTCGCTGCGATCATAATCAAGTCAGCATACCACATTGCCAGACATAAAAACATTTACACACGTTCTTCATTCAGACAAGTAACAACTGGAACAACCTACCTTCAGCCTGTATGTGCACTGAAGACCCAAAAATATATCAAAAATGCGATTATACATGCAATACTATAGTGTTTAACTCGTGCTACTTTTTGTTTACGAGTTCTTTGATATTTTTGTTTGTTTTACTTCTCTTTGTATGAATTTTGTGTTATTCTATATTGCATTACTTTTTTCTGGTTGTTGTATACATGTATTGCAATTTTTGCCACTCCCCTCTCAAATATACAGTTAAACCTTGATTTAACTAAGTCGGTAAAATCGGCAGTTTACTTGGTACAATCACCGACCGATTTTTCGGACTCGAAGGGACCCAGAAAATGGTCCGAATAATCGAACAGTCCGAAAAATCCGTGAAGTACAAAAAAACCATTTTATTGAGATGAAATCGGCTTAAAAATGTCACCGATTTCACCTCGCGACAAATTTCTCTTGCTGGTGACGATTTGACCCTGTATTTGCACCAAAGTTGTGCTTTCACTGTACACACTAGACAGCAAGGTCACCGCATTTAGTTGGAATACTTCCCACGCTTCTCTGACGGACCCGGCGGGGCCATGTTGTCCACAACCCGAGTGCACCATACCGCTTGTCAAACACACGCAAAGATAAGGCACTTTTCGTTCAAAGTGGCGGAACCGCCGGACGCAATCACAAAACGGCGCACGGATGTTAACTTCGTGAAGACTGAGCGCTACTCGGTCGACGCGGTCAGAGAAACCCAAGTGACGAAACGACGAATGGCAAACGTACGAGACCCGCCGCGGTGGCTCAGTGGTTAGGGCGCTCGGCTACTGATCCGGAGTACCCGGGTTGGATCCCGACCGCAGTGGCCGCGTTTCGATGGAGATGAAACGCTAAGTCGCCAGTGTGCTGTGGGATGTTAAAGATCCCCAGGTGGTCGAAATTATTCCGGAGCCCTCCATTACGGCACCTCTTTCTTCCTTCCTTCTCTCAGTCCCTCCTTTATTCCTTCCGGCCGAGATAGCTCCTGTGCAATTTCCTTCCCCCAACAACCAATTTTCAACGTATGGGACAAGCAATAACTGCCGGCGACAACGTCAGCGACAAAAACAAGTTGACGGCTATGACAATCCGGCTGCCACCTCGAAGTGTCAGAGATCGCAGGGACCTCTACTGGCAACAATGAGGTATCGAAAGTACGTCAAGCCAATCCAACTGAAGCGTAAATCCACCTCAATCCAAGATGGCACCTTTCGCGCCGGCGAAAAGCCGATAAGATGGCCGATTTTGGCCAGCAGGCGACTGAAATTAGTCCGAAAAATCTAACTTTCGGACTTTTGATGTCCGAAATATCCGTCGCGAATATGTATGTGCTTCTATGAGGTGACTGACGACGCCTCATCGAGGTCCGAAATATCCTACAAGTCCGAATTATTGGGGTCCGAATTACCCGTCAGCTACTGTAATATTGAAATTTCGCAACATCGAAATTTGCCTCCTAGCATGCTCAGCGCCAAAAACGCACTGCAGATAACTGCCAGGAAAAGCCTTTATTTGTGATTGAAGTGCTCCTTCTGCCCTTTCTTCGCCAGCAGCAACAGCGTCACGCGCATCTTTTGTGAGCTCATGAGCCGCCCCAGCACGTCTATCACGCCAACCACCTCGTGGGTGATGGGAACGACGCACTCGCCTTGAACTTTGGTTTTGCTTTTATCATCATCCTCTTGTAAGTGCCCCAAGCACACCGCAGATATGTCACTGCATTCCGCTGCTGTCACCACTGCGACCTCGTGGCCGTCGACAGCGGCCTCACGACGGGCCTTGCCGTCAGCCCCCTACCTCCCTCGCATTTTCCTTACCCTTCTCTCTTTCTTCATGTCGGCGAAAACGAGGAGACTGTCCTCCAATCATCAACCAATGAAATGAAATCAGGCCAACCCCACTCCTCGTTTTCTGCCATAAGCACGAGTGTGTGTCTTTTCACACATACATGCATTGTCTGAGTGAGAAGCGAGGTTGTCAGGTGTGAAGTGCACGATGGGCTTCACAGCTGACGGGTGTGCCAACGGCACTGACCTTCCAGTCCTTTACCAAACTTTGGGCATCTTTAAACACGATAAACGCACCGTGCTTCCTTCGAACGCAGGCAGCGCGTCACATTCGGCACCGATTCGCCGGTTTTGGGTGCATTTGGAGGTGCTGGCTTCAGCTCGCATCTTCCCGTGGGTTACCTCTCTGTCTTCGTGAGCGTCGTTGCCCCATGCAAACTGACTGTTCTCGCTTCATGCGGCGGGTGCATTCGTTCGCGGCATGAGTAGCGGCCGCGTCGCGCTGTCTGGTATTGTGACATGAGAGGGCGCGGAGATGACGAAAGCATGACTATTGCTCCATACAGTCAAATATTATCCCTTGTATATGGCGGAACATGGGGAGTGGTGATTTTCGAAATTTTGAAAGCCGGTTTTTCACAGAAAAGTTATTTTTTTTGAAGTTAACGGATTTTTCGGACTGTTCGATTACTCAGACCATTGACCGGGTCCCACCGAGTCCAAAAACTCGGTCGGCGACTGTAAACCAATACTGTAACAGCGAGTGCTCACACAGCAAAAACAAAGGAGGTTCACAGCATACGAACTACACAGCATACGTCCAGCATACGAGCTGGACGAACTTGCGACGGGACGCTCGCGTATGGCGGGACGCTCGCGTACGGCGAGACTCACTGGCATGTCGATCGTCACCGGTGAAGTAACATTGCGCCCGCGCTTCAACGGCGAAAGATCATGGTTTGTCTCACTATCGCTGGCTGGTGCTCGACTCGGCGCAAGATACCGCAGCACGTTGGACGAGAGATCGCACAGCACGTTGGGCGCGTACTCCGCCGTTTCTGAACGAACGCTCGGCTCGGCCGAACCACCTGCTGACAATCGCTGCTTCTTCCATGCTGTGACGGGCTTGCGTTTCGGCTTCCCGTAGGCATGCTTCGTCCGGTACTTCTTTTCGAACGTGCGCGGATCCATTACACGTGGTCGAAGTCATCGAAACACAAGGGAAGGAAAGGCCAGAAAGGCTTCCCAGCAGCGGACAAAAGCAGACGCTCCTTGCCTCAGCCGCCATTATGCCGCGGCGTCGGCCAATGAGGAGGCGCCTTACAACGCGGCGCGGCGCAGAGCCAATCGAGGCGCGGCAACCATTGGCTGCTCCGTGCTCCCACCCTCCGGTTTTTCTTTTTTTGTGCGCTTGCTGGCTGGCAGGGGAGGAAGGGAAGGGCTGGGACAAAGAGTCAAAGAGTCGGGCTTTCCAATGATACCAAAATGGCGGTGCTCCGTGGCGGGAAATCCGAGCAGTCGCGCCTTGAACTTAGCGGCTTTTTCGCGATTTCGGGCGGATGTGTGGATGCCGGCACCGACAAATATATTTATTTTTAGTGCTTAGAGTTTGTTTTTCGGTGAAATATTTCAGTACAAGATAGAAATGATGCTGTAGATTCTGAAAAGTGTAATTTTCAAAAATCGATTTTTCTCGCGAAAATCACGATCTGATCCCCGCTTCCCCCCCACCCTTAATTCTCAGAATATGCCCGCCACAAACGTGTAGTAGTGCCCAGCTCGCGATAATGAGTCTAGAAGTAACTGCTTCGGGTTCTGCCCGCGAGGCGGGGCACTAAAACCGCTCATTCTGGCACCCATTCGATAATTCGAACTTCGCTTAATTGGAACAATTTTCTGGTCCCCTTCGAGTTAACGAGCTTTTACTGCAAGCAACAAGTAAAAACCTTCACCTGCATATGATAAGCCGAGCAGAAGGGTCTTCTAATCGGCCTGAGTCACCCCTTCCGTAACTAAACGACTGGAGCCAGTACCAGCACGGGGAAAACATGCTCAGGCATGGCAAGCACGACATTTCATTTCACGATGAGAACAAATTCTCTGCTATAACAAACAATGTGAGATTGTTGTTGGTTTTCCACAAGGCTCAACACACACAAAAAAGAACAACACAAACTACTACGCATGTTTTTCAGTGAAGGGGGAAGAGTGCCAAAGAAGAAAAATTTTATTAATCATGATAAATTCTTACACCTTCAGCAAACATGCGTTTTTGTGAGCCGATTCTAAATATGCCATTTAATTACATGTAAAACAAGCCCTAGTGCCCTTGTGTAATATGTTATGGAAGTTAACTTCAGACAGCTTTCAAGAAATGTTAGTTGTCAAAATGCTGCCATTGGCTTGTCTTGACATCAAGGAATTCAATAAGGGTAAAATTATCACCCTGCCTACCACAGAAGTTCAGTCATGAGGTTTTAAATTTACCGCTTTAGAAACGGCAAGAAAAGCTTGTATTCCTGTTTCTGAAGTGTCGGCTTCAAAATCCTGTATCTCGAGTTATATGATAGGCGGGATGATAATTTTAACCTTACTACATTCCTTAAGGTTGGGAAGAAGCGATGACATGCATCTTAGCAAGTTCCCTGCATCAATATTTCTAAACCTGTCTGAACAAAAAAGCTAAGAGACAGTCGGTGCAGCAGGTTCATTATATCAAGGCCAACTGCCGGTACACCTTCATTATACAGAGTTGACAAATACACGTGCTTCAATGAGGGTAGTGTTGGGGAGGAGTGCTGAATGTAACAAATCCAGACCTGCAAATTTGGGCTTGAAATTGTTTGGATCAGGATATAACATGCAGCAGAAATTTGACATTCTAAAAGCCGAAGAGGAAAAAAAAAAACTCATATTATAGCCAGGTTTTCCGGTACATCCTTATAAATAGCTCACCCGTATCAAAAACACCGGCGCAACGCAACAAGTGTGCAATGCGTAAACAGTGGTCTCCATTAAAGCAAGACTAGACTAAATATGTGACAAAAGGTTGCAAAGCCAGCAAGGTTGTGCATGGGCCCTGTCAGCCTCAGCAGCAGTGCTCACCAACATACCTTTGCAGCACTCTGGAGCACAGTGGCCCGTGTACGCCACTGACGCTCACGGCTGACGATATCCCGCGTGACATCAACGTCGTACTCGAGGATGCCCTGCATGTCAGCTAAACCCAGGTCGTCATCGCCCTTGATGGTGGCGCGCTTCTTGGCCAACCGCTTGGCCTTGATGGCTGCAATCTTCTCCACGGACATGGCCTCAGACAGGGACCTGGCAGGAGGAAATGAAAATTTGTGCCTCGTTTTCACACACACGACAATAAGACGCCTCTCTTGAAAACTCAACTCCTCAAACACCGGAGAGCAAAGTCAAGATTCGGTCTTTCAGCCCAACAATGAGTGCGGAAAAGGGTGTTTCTCTGGGCCTCATGGATCATCCAAGCCCTGAGAACATGCTCAAGAGCAGGTATCTGCAGAACATGCCATCACTGTCAGGTGGAAAATATGCCAAGGAAATCTTGCCCATCAAAGAGCAAAACATCCTAGCACACCAGTACCAAACAGTGTCACCAAATGATTTGAATGTGCTTGCTAGGAACCATGGTCATCATCACCCCGACTACACCCACTGCAGGGCAAAAGCCTCTTCCATGTCTCTCCCATGAACCCTGTCCTTTGCCAGCTTCTTAACCTCATCCGCCCACTTAACATTCTGCCGCCCCCTGCTACGCTTACTTTCTCTTGCAATCCACTCTGTTACCCTTAAGGACCAGCGGTTATCTTGCCTTCGCAGTACGTGCCTTGCTTAAGCTCATTTCTTCCTCTTGATTTCGACTAGGGTGTCATTAACCCGCGTTTGTTCCCTCGTCCACTCTGCCCACTTCCGGTTTCTTACCGTTACACCTGTCAGTTTTCCTTCCATGGCTCGCTGCGTTGTTCTTAACTTAAGCTGAACTCTTTTCGTTAGCCTCCCCGTTTCTGCCCCGTAGGCGAGTACCGGTAAGATACAACTGTGGTACACTTTATTCTTGAGGGACTTTGGTAAACTGCCACTCATGATCTGGGAGAACCTGCCATATGCACTCCATTCCATTCTTATCCTTCTAGTTATTTCCCTCTCATGATCCGGATCAGCTGTCACTACCTGCCCTATTCCTTTACCACTTCCAGTCCCTCGCTGTCAATTGTGAACTGCTGTTCCCTTGCTAGACTGTTGAACCTTACTTTGGTTTTCTGCATGTTAATGTTTAGACCCACCGTCCTGCTCTGCCTGTCTAACTCGTTGATCATGATTTGCAGTTCACCTCCTGAGTGACTTAGCAAGGCAATGTCATCAGTGAATCGCAGATTATTTAAGTACTCTCCATTTACTCTTATTCCCAACTGTTCCCAATTCAGGCCTCAGAATACCTCCTGTAAACAGGCAGTGAATAGCATTGGCGAGATCATGTCTCCCTGCGTGCCACACTTCCTTATCGGAATTTTATAGCAGGCTTTATGGAGGACTATGGTAGCTGTGCAGTTCCTATATATATCTTCCATTATTTTGACATGAGGCTCATCTACACCCTGATTCTGCAATGCCTGTATGACTGCTAAGGTTTCCACAGAGTCAAATGCTTTCTCAAAATTAATGAAGGCTATATACAGAGGTTGGTTATATTCTGCGCATTTCTCTATCATCTGACTGATAGTGTGAATATGATCTACTGTGGAGTATCCTTTACGAAAGCCTGCCTGATCATTTGGTTTATTAAAGTCTCAGGTTGCCCTGACTCTATTAGCAATCACCTTAGTAAATACCTTGTAGGCAACGGATAGTAAGCTGATTGGTCTGTAATTTTTCAAGTCCTTGGCGTCTCTCTCCTTATGGGTTAAGATAATGTTTGCGTTCTTCAAAGCTGCTGGTACGGCCGAGGTCATAAGGCATTGCGTATACAGGGTGGCTAGTTTTTCTAGCACGATCTCCCCTCCGTCCTTCAACAGATCTCCTGTTACCTGATCCTCATCAGCTGCTTTTCCCCTTTCCATTGAACCATGATAATGTCAGGAACCATAACCATGACAATGCCAGAAAAAAAGATCACTAACTTACAAATGTCAACCACAGTGCATGTTGTGTGTCAAGATCACAATCAAACTGCTTCCATGAGTTTGGCATTCGTGTTAACAAGCGGACACTGAGAGGAAATATTTAGAGGCAAAAGTGAGCACACCACACATGGGTCTGCCATATACAGAGCCCAAAACAGAAATACAAACCACTAAATGCCCAACAACCCGCACTCGCTTGGTGTTAGCTTTTGCAATTAGGTTTAGCGGTGTGTTAAGTTGAAAGTTGGCCTCGCAAACCAGCAATACAGTATTCCTAGGGGTTGGAGTTTTCAGTTCACAGCAGTTGAGGCGACAAATTTTAGCTGTGTTGTTCTCTTTAGAATGATGCACAGCCCATTAGGAAACACAGACAGCCAAATGGATTGCGCCAGCAAGTGGTAAATAATTTATAATTGAATTTTTTTCTCTCATGCAGGTTCGGTTTTGGTTTCAACAGCCAAGTGATGGCTATGATGTACAAGACACGTTCAGGTCACGTGAGGCATACAAAAACTGCTGTATGGTTCCTGCTTTCTTTGCTTGAATTTACTTCCAGTGTTACACAAGCCTGCTCACGAGTTGGAATGACAAAAAATGAACAAGGAGCAATAGCATCACAGTTTTTGATTCAGGTAGTATCCCGAACAAATGTGGTATAAACAATTCTGCCGTTCCATTTCTGTGCGAAATTTGAGCTTCAACAATTCACCGGTTTAGCTGTGAGATGCATTCTACAGCGCGCGTTTAATTGTGCAACATGCTATACGACATGGCACACAAAGCAAGCCAAACCGGCTGCGCTGTTTTGCGGGGACCTCCTGCTTGCACATCCTGTCCCCATCAGCCCGCGAGGGCATCTGATGGTTGGCATGGTTGCTTTTGATGCCTTTAATGAGCTTCCGCAGTGCTGATTGGTTTCGTATTCAGTGCGCCCGCTTCGTGGCAGTCGCTGTAGCAACGTGCGAAGCTCGCGATGCTTCTTCAGTGGCGGCATTTACCTCTAGCTATCAGTCAAGATTTCAAAATATCCGCAGTTCTTAGAGGTATAGGGTAACATAAATGCGCAGTGCCATGGGGAGCGGCTCGGCTCCGATATTTTGATATGCGATTTTCGAGGCAATGAAGCTTTACAGGACTACTCTCGCTGCTCGTTTTGCTTGGTGTTTCTTCTAAAATCACTTGTAATATCTTCACAAACACATGTGGGCGAAGTAAAGCTGAGCGGGAAGGTTTTGGAAATACTTGATTTTGTTTGCACCACTGAAAAACAAAAACCTCGATGCACCGAAGTTCGTGATATAACGAAGTTTTTTCCGGCAAGTACTACTTCATTATATCGAGGTTCAACTGTACATGACTGCAGGCGGTACGGCGCAATGCGGACGAAAGATGAAGAGAAGACCACACAGAGGTTTACTGAAAAAGACATACACCCAATCTACAACCAGCAGTGTCCCGAACAGAATGCGTTACTGATGGGAATCCAGATGCCTAATTTCGCCGTCATGGATAAACACAGGAGTGCTCATGCACGTGGCACTTTTGTTCTCTGCGAGGCATATCATATTCACAACAAGAGTGACACAAGCGTGACCACTCCTTCTATGCTTATTCATAACTGCAAAATTAGGTATCTGGGTTCCCTACACACGCTTGTCAACACCGTTAATAGCCATGGCGTGCACTACAATGAGACTAGTACCTTATTTGTTCGGTGACCACAGGGGCCTCTTTGGGGGCATCCAGGCGTGCCGAGAACTGTTCTTTGGCACGCTGCATCTGTGTCTCCTGCGCCATATGCATAATTACCATGGTTTCAGGGGCTACACAATCGCAGACTGCCCCTCGACACAGCCACCTTGCTACACATCAGTACAGAATAACTGGTTCACTCAAACCGATGCTAGAGTCCCACCAACACCAAGTGCATTAAAAGGGCTTCAAGCAAATGTTCAGCACCTCCAAATTGGAATGCCAAGGTTTACTGTGGTTGCGTGTGCGTTTATATCTTATTATTGATCTTCATGTGCATGAAATTCTACACTGTACTATATTTTCATACAATCCACTCCTGCTATAGCCCCCGAATGGGGCTGCAGTATTTAAAATAAATAACCTGCAATAAGGTAGAAACTTGGGCTTGTTGGTTCTGACCTAAAAACGCCCAACAAGGACGCAGAATGAGAGGGCACACAAACAGTGCTAACTTCGAACAACTTTATTGTGAAGAAACACACCTATATACACACACTGCATTGCTATGATATCACCAGACATGTGATGTCGTCGAGCCCGAATGAACACAAATTCTTTTTGGGACAGATTAACAACAGGGGTGTGCTAACATAGACACTTCCTAACCATAACGCTTCCTAACACTTCCACAACACTTTCTAAAGGGGAAGCTTTTACCCATTGCAATGAACGGTGTACCCACCGGTCATTGCAATGCGCCACAAGCAGCCCATCTTGTTCATTTTTGTGGTTTACATAGCGCTTGGGCTCTCGAAGGCGGTCATTTAAACACTGACCTGTCTGTCCTACATACTGTTTCCTGCACGATAGCGGAATCTGATACACCACACCCTCTTCACATTCAACAAAGGGGACTTTGTGCTTCTACTTGCACCCCTTGGGGACGTGACTTTCTGGTTTGTTAACCCTGAACAGCCTAACTTATCAGGGCTCTATCCGCTTAGCAATACGCTTCATTGTGGTACAGAGTGTGCATATACGAAACAACAGCAATTTTTTTCCGTTCTTCTCCGACAGCACGAGCAGCAGCTTGTTTTTTCACGTTTACCTTTCTTAATGGTGATTCTGCAACAGCTATCAGCAGATAACCAGGGTAGCCAGCGAGCGACAACCTATTGCACTGTTGCTGAAAAATACTGCACATCAAATCAGGACAAGATTTACAAATGGCACTTTGAAAGCATAGATTGGCAATCGCCCTTTTGACCAGTTTGGAATGTCAATTCAATTCCATTCAGGTCAATTCTGCACATTCCAAGCCTGCATTAGCACCCTGTCACATATATTAAGGAGCTTAAATTAAATTTTAAAGGAAAATGGTGTGAAGAAGAGGACATGAATTAACCAAAGAATAAAGAAGAGGAAGAAGAAGCATTCGGTGAGGTGGAGAGAGATGATTGGTGGAGAAGCATTCGGCGTGGTGGAGAGAGATGATTGGTGGAGAAAAGAAGACGATGACAAGGCTGGACTAACACCGAGGCTATAAAAGGGCGAGTGACAGCAAGGCACTAGGGGGAACAGCAGAGAAGCGGAGGCTCCGGCGGGTCAGGGACACATCGGCTGGAAGAGAGCGACGCCGGCTACTGCTCCGGTGAGCTCGCGTTCTACGACTCCGCATCGTGGACTTCCTGCCGTGCCTGAGCCCGTTCTGGGGAGTCAACGGAGGTCGCTACCACCTGCTACGGCCAGGGGTGTCTCCAGCGCTGTTGCCACCCATACGGGTGGTGCCCCCAACGCCAACAAAACCGGCATCACCTCCACGGGCGCTTGGACCGGGAGCTTGTTCGACACAGCCAGCGACGCCAGCCCAAGCACGTCGAACGCCGCCAGCAACGCCAGCCCAAGCACGGCGAACGCCGCCTCTACGCCGGCTACGGGATCCATATAACGCCGCAGCCACACCGAACCAACCGTGAGCACGAACGCCGACCGCTAGTAGTAGAACACTAGTAGTAGACGCTAGTAGCAGTGTGCCCGGGTCGTGTGTATTTATAGTCTTTGTGATTTGTATTAGTTTTGTGTTCTAGTGTGTGTGCCACGTAGGGTGTATTAAATGTGCGTTTGTGTCGGTACACCCGTCGCCTAGTCCATTCTTTCGGTCCGAGTGTTCTCCGGAGAGATCCGTGACAAAGATAAGTGGCGAGCCTGTGCCAGGATACATTTCCTTTTTCTTTTTGCTTTGTCTCGGATTTTTCCGATCTCTCGACGGCAGAGAGGATGCATTTGGCAAGAACGTTAGAACTGGCGCTCAAGCTAGGGTTAAGCAAGGAAGAGGCGATGCATCTCTATAAGGAGGAGGGAAAGAGGCAGAGAGAGGAAAGGGCGCAAGCACGCGCAGAAGCTCGTGAAGCAGAAGAGCGCGAGGTGAAAAGAGCTCGCGAGGCAGAGAGAAGAGCTCGTGAGGCGGAAGAGCAAGAAGAGAAAAGAGCTCGCGAGGCAGAGAGAAGAGCTCACAAGGCAGAAGAACAGGAGAAAAGAAGGATAGAACGGGAGAAGGAGTTTATTTTGTGGAAACAGGCGCATCTCGCGGGAGGATATGAGGAGATCACGGACAATGATCAGCGTTCCTTAGCGGGTACAGAATCTCCTAGACCGGCCAGAGTTTGTCCAAGGAAGCTGATGGCTCCTTTCGATGACAAAAGAGATGATCTGGACGCATATCTGCAACGATTCGAGCGGATAGCTTTGGGGCAAGGCTGGGAGCGCAATGAATGGGCCACGGCATTAAGACTGTGTTTAGTCGGAGAGGCGCTGAATGTGTTTGGAAGGATGCCTGCGGCTGATTCCATGGACTACGAGAAACTCAAAAAGGCACTCCTCCAAAGATTCAGGCTTATGGCAGAGGGTTTTCGTGAGAGATTTCGCACCGCGAAACCCGAGGATTCGGAAACCGCTAAGCAGTTTTCCTGCAGGCTGACCAACTATTTTGATAGGTGGCTTGATATGTCAAACACAGAAAAGAGTTTTGAAGGTGTGCGTGACAAGCTGGTCACAGAGCAATTTTTAGCGTGTTGCAGCTCAAAGCTGGCGCTATTCCTGAAGGAAAGAAAGTTGTGTTCGTTGGAAGAGTTCGCCGACACTGCTGACCAATTCCTCGAGGCTCAAGGGTTAAAAAACTTGAGTAAGGCAAAGGAGGAAACCCAAAAGACCTTAGAGACAGATGCGGCAAAACCAAGAGCATATGGCAGTGCATCTAAGGCGCCAGTAAGGTGTTATCTCTGCGGCAAGGTGGGACACCGTGCAGCTGACTGTCGGACTAGTAGCGCTGCCCAGAAAACACAGTTTGTGTGTCAAGGTTGTAAGAGGAGGGGTCATACTCTGGATGAGTGCCGATACAGAACTCAGGACCGAGCTGCATGCGTTGTCGACTCAAGGGTAGAACTTCTCACACCACCCGAAGTTCCACAGCTGAAAGGAGAGCAAACGCCGCTGAAAAATGAGGCAGTGAGTGAAACACCCAAGTCGAAAGCAGCAATCCCAGTGGTGGTTGGGCAAATAGGAGACCGTCCTATATTGGTGTTTAGAGACAGCGAAGCCAACACAGTCTTGGTTGTAGAAGCCTGGTGAAGGACGAGGATCTTACAGGGGAAGCGTCGGCCGTCACTCTTGTAGATAGCACAGTGAGGTACCTTCCTGAAGCAAGGATTCTAGTGTCCACACCATATTATACTGGGCAGGTAATGGGCAAAATGCGTAGACCAACCCATCTACGATCTCATCTTGGGGAACATTACAGGTGCAAGAGGTGTCGAAGACCCCGATCCTGAGTGGAGGATGCTCGACATTGAAGAACATTCAAAGGAGGAAAGGCCTGCGACAGCTCAGACGGGTGCAGTCAGTTTCTCGTCGGCAGTGGAGACAAGAGCTCAAGCGACAGACCGAGCAACGCAGCGTCCGCTCTCTACTCCTGTTGCGATGTGCTTGAGCGTAACACCGGGCGAAATTGCAATTAGGCAAAAAGTAGACCCGAGCCTGAAGGCCTGCTTCGAAAAAGTCGGGGGAAAAGGTGAAAAGAAAGAAGAGTCGGACGTCATTCGAGTTTCAATTGGTAAATGGTCTTCTGCACAGGGAATGCACATTTAGTTCAGAAAGGCGTGTCCAACAGCTGGTGTTACCGAGAGATATGCGAGAGACCGTGTTGCGCTTAGGACACGACGTCATTATGGCCGGACACCAGGGTGTTCAAAAAACGGTGTCTAGGATCACCAAGGAGTTCTTTTGGCCGGGTGTTCAGAGTGACGTTAAGCGCTTTGTTCGCTCATGTGATGCGTGCCAGCGCACAGTTTCGAAGGGAAGAGTTGGTCCTGTACCGCTGGGCAAGATGCCAGCCATCGACCTACCCTTTCAGCGAGTGGCGATTGACATTGTGGGGCCAATCTCTCCAGTATCCGCCAAAGGCAATAGATATGTGCTTATTCTAGTTGACGTGGCCACTCGTTATCCTGACGCTATTCCACTGAGAACTATTGACAGTATCCAAGTGGCCGAGGGTCTCGTGGAAATGTTTTCGCGTTATGGGTTCCCGAGGGAAGTTTTGAGTGACCGGGGCTCGAACTTCACATCGGAACTCATGAAGGAGGTTAACCGCCTTTTGTCAGTGAGGCAGTTACTGATGACGCCTTACCATCCCATGTGTAATGGGTTTTTAGAGCGTTTCAACGGCACCCTCAAAAACATGATCAAGAAAATGTGCCAGGAGACACCTACTGATTGGGATAGGTATCTCCTAGCTCTTTTGTTCGCTTACCGCGAAGTGCCACAAACGAGTCTTGGTTTCTCGCCTTTCGAGATGCTATATGGGAGAACCGTTAGAGGTCCACTTACAATACTCAAGGAGCTGTGGGCTAATAAGGAGATTGCATCAGATCTCAAGACAACTTACATATACGTGTTTGAGTTGCGGGATAGATTGAAGGAAACATGCAGGCTTGCACATCAAAGCCTGGAAAAGGCGCGTGAACACCACAAGGGATGTTATGAAAAGAAAGCCATTCACAGAAATCTGAATCCGGGCGACAGGGTTCTTGTGTTGCTACCCATGGATCATAATAAGTTACTGATGCAGTGGAAGGGCCCATACCTTGTGAAGCGGAAGAAAAAGGACATGGATTATGAAGTAGTGATAGATGGCACTAAGAGGGTTTTCCATGTTAATATGTTGAAGAAATATGAAGAACGAGGTCCCGTACGGCGGTACGCCCCCAGGGCAGCTTGTTCGGTAGTGGCCGAGGAGACAGGTGATGCTGCCGAGGTGTCCACATTCAGTGGGAAGAAAAATGCAGGAGGGGATGAGGTACTGAAGAAGCCCAATTTGAATGCAGACAGAGGATTACAGCTCTACTCCAAATCAAGGGGGAGACGTTTTGGGATGGGCCAAGCAAAACTGAGGTCATATGTTACAAATTAGACTTGTATAGAGATAGAGCTAACTGGTCAGCTCTGGGTGTCTCTGGCATGTATCTTGTTACTGTTGGTGCGTTAATGTATCTCTGGGATTTATCTTGTTGTTGTTGTTGCTGTTGTTGGTGTTATGTGATTATACAAGGGAGTGTGTTGTAGACACAAACATGTTTATTAAGGACTCTGTGCGGACAGCGGCAGTGGTGTGTTAGTGTTCTGGAAACGCAATTTGGTGTGCTGTATTAGTGGTGTGCGTTTGGTGTGTGCTGGACCTCTGCAGTGTGGTGTGTGCTGGGTCCAGAATAGCCACAGAAGATAGTCGGCTGGCTGGATGGCTTGAAGATGAGGATGACGTGAGCAGTTTTTCATGGAAAAACTCTATAGAGAGGGGGGGGGGGGGGGCCCTTGTCACATATATTAAGGAGCCTAAATTAAATTTTAAAGGAAAATGGTGTGAAGAAGACGTGAATTAACCAAAGAATAGAAGAGGAAGAAGAAGCATTCGGTGAGGTGGAGAGAGATGATTGGTGGAGAAGCATTCGGCGTGGTGGAGAGAGATGATTGGTGGAGAAGAGAAGAAGACGATGACAAGGCTTACGGCTTACGTGGACTAACACCGAGGCTATAAAAGGGCGAGTGAGAGCGAGGCACTGGGGGGAACAGCAGAGAAGCGGTGGCTCCGGCGGGTCAGGGACACATCGGCTGGAAGAGAGCGACGCCGGCTACTGCTCCGGTGAGCTCGCGTTCTATGACTCCGCATCGTGGACTTCCTGCCGTGCCTGAGCCCGTTCCAGGGAGTCAACGGAGGACGCTACCACCTGCTACGGCCAGGGGTGTCTCCAGCGCTGTTGCCACCCATCCAGGTGGTGCCCCCAACGCCAACAACACCGGCATCACCTCCACGGGCGCTTGTTCGACACAGCCAGCGACGCCACCAGCAACGCCAGCCCAAGCACGGCGAACGCCGCCTCGACGCCGGCTACGGGATCCATATAACGCCGCAGCCACACCAAACCAACCGTGAGCACGAACGCCGACCGCTAATAGTAGAACACTAGTAGTAGACGCTAGTAGCAGTGTGCCCGGGTCGTGTGTATTTATAGTCTTTGTGCTTTGTGTTAGTTTTGTTAGTTTTGTGTTCTAGTGTGTGTGTGCCACGTAACGTGTATTAAATGTGCGTTTGTGCGGGTACACCCGTCGCCTAGTCCATTCTTTCGGTCCGAGTGTTCTCCGGAGAGATCCGTGACGCACTCCCTCTGTTAATCTGTCTCAAAAAGAATTTGCGTTCATTCGGGCTCGATGATATCACATATGTCTGGTGATATCACGGCAAAGCAGCGTGTATATATAGATGTTTTCCTTCACAATAAAGTTGTTGTCGTGTGTTGCGCTACAACGATGGTTTTAAATAACCATCATCAGCCCAGCTGCACCCACTGCACGACAAAGGCCTTTCCCATAAACCCTGTCCTATGCCAGCTGTGGCCCCTTATCCTAGCAAACTTCCCAGTCTCAAGCGCCTACCAGAATTTCTGCAACCCCCCACTTCACTTAAAAGTAGTATTCACAACAATGGCAAGCACCGATATGTAAGCAGCGGCAATGCTTACAACCTCACAGTTTGTCGATTACTATTTGCCTGCATTTTTTGTATGTTACCATACCTGCCAACTGTTCCGAATTTTCCATAAAATGTATGAATTTGGACCAGTATTACGATTTACGAATACTGCCTCACATTTTACAGAAAATAAACTTTATTAGCAGTAGCTGAAACATTGTGCAGTTTTAAAACATCGTTAATTCGACCCAATTAAATATTTATTCTTGCTTCTCATCCCCCTTTCATTCAAATAATCAGGGCTACCGCCATAGTCCCGCCAAACGCCCGTGTAAGACTATGGCCTCCGGAGCTCGTTTATTCGTACGCCTAGGGGCTGGCATCAGTCAATTTGGACTGGCTTCCTGCCCTGTTGTGTTCTTGTGCCTCTTTCGTCCTTGTTCTTTTCGCGCCGTCCTGACATCAACCAGTTTCTAAATGGTGCGCTGTCGCGGTATGACGTGCTCAACAAACCGATCGCCCATGTATTCGTCTCCAGGCCTGAACTGCTTGTTACATTGCTTCCTGTGCCCCTCTGGTATGCGCACAACTACAGGTGTTTTGATGATCAGTAGGCCCCAGCGATAGGCTGATAGACAGTCTGGCCGCGCAGTTTCGTTTTCGAAGCTTCGCCGCCAGCCTGGAGCGGCAGCGGCTATCAGCTGCACTTATCAGTAAGTCAGCCAAGCTGCACGCCGTTTAGAATGACGATTGTGTTGCCGCAGACATTTCGTTTGTTCATTTTCCGTTCTTGCAGCGCACCAAATTTCCGTGCTTGTCACGTGCTGTTTGCCGTTTGTGCATTTCCTCACATGCGACGCCACATGTGAGAAAGCTCTAGCGCTATCGCGTCGTACGCTGAAAGAAGCGATGCAACACGGCATTTTTCTAAAAAAAAATTGTGTACTTGTGTACTAGCTACACCCCCCGACAACCCGGTTGAGAAGGTTTAACGAATTTGAAAGCCTCTCTATTTTGACTGTTGAGATATGAATTCCTGCCCAATGATTGACAAGCTGCAACTTTTCATTCACTGCCCACCCTGTACTTGCATATTATGCATGTACTGCCCACCAGGGGCCTTTAAGGATTCACTAGAGTAACAGATGAGCCAACAGTATTAGTGCATCAGTGAGGTTTCAAGCTAGAGGGTTCTGAGACATACTTCAGATACTCGGAACACTTTATGGTCAAACATGATGCTTGCTTTGCATGCTTATCGGACATTGCAAAGGTGTGCTAGATGCCATCCACGAGAAAGCACACAATGAAGCGTTCGTCCTGGGGAGCCTGTGTCATACGCACCAAAAGAAAATCACTGATCTCCTTAAATAAACAAGCAACAAACTACTGGCCGTGCTCCTATTTGTTGACTGCTTAGCTCACTCGTAAGCGCTTTTCAAAGGTATGAAAATTTCCTTGTGCAGTGCATTTACCAGTTTTCATTCCACAGCCTTTCAACATTACGATATTTCAATACAATGAAGGATCCTTGGCGTACCCACGAAGGTCGCTGTATCGAGGTTTCACTGTATTGCAGCAATCCTGACATCTTATACTGGCCCAATTTTGTCTGTGCGTCACACGTGCACTGAACTTCCAACATGTGGCGTCACACGTGCACTGAACTTCCAACATGTGCCTACACATGCACCCCAAGCAGCACTTCCCCTAGCTGAGAAGACAACTGAGCTACACTGTGACAGACTGCTATGCAGTGGACACCAACAATGAAAGCGGCATCATCACAAAAGCATTACAAATGAGCTGGATGCTGGACTCCCCCACCAAAAAAAGGAAAGGTGGTAAGTTTGCTTGTCATATTAGCCCACAGTAGCAACAAAGAAGCCCACACGATAACCACATACAGATGTCATAAGAATAATATGGAAAAAACAGCCCAAACTTAAGACACGGACTGAGGAAGATATAACGGCACAGCGCTGGCTTCAACTAGTTCTTTTATTATGGAATGACACAATATATATAGGAAAAGTGGGAGCGAATACATGGGAAGCAGCTGCTTGGTTTGCACAGGACAGAAAGATAACCGAGGTTAAAAAGACACAAGATAACAGTGCTGTACCTGAGAATGAATAAAATGTAAGGGGTGATAAAGAATAGCGCCAAAGGGCAGTACCTGAGTGACAAATGACAATATGGGATAACAACATGAAAACAAAAAAAGGAATAAAAAGCCAAAAGGCCATTACAAGCAGAGTGAAGATAAAATGCATTAAAATAGCAAAAAAGGCCGTTAAAAGCAGAAGGAAAATAAAATCCATTCAATGAGCTAAAAAGGCCGTTAAAAGCAGGAGGAAAAACCGATGCCAAAAGGGCCAATAAGAGCTAAAGGTTGAATTCAGAACCCGTCCAATAAAACATCGAGGTTAGGATACAGCTACCTAATTACTCCAACGAAACCTGGCTCAAACAGTCCAATTCCTGTTTTGTCAGAGCTATCGATGGTGTGCTCACACAATCTTCTCCTAACTTTAGAATGCAGGCAGCTTCTGTAATTTCACGTGTGAGTTGATTGCATTCTTCGCGGTGACAGTGCATTCATGGAGAAAGGGCTCACAGGAGCGGGAGGGGCATTTTAGGCAGTGGACTCCCAGGTTTCTCTTTACAGTGTAGTAAACATTATTGGAATGCTCCATAAAATGCTCATTGAGGCAACACCCAGTTTGACCCACGTAAACCTTGCCACAGCTCAAAGCAATATTATATACAGTCGAGCCCACATATAATGGCCCCACTTAAGACGAACTTTCGCTTATAATGAACGAGACCTGCACAACCATCAAAATATGCATTGTTTCAACGGCACAAAATCCCACGTATAACGAACGTCATTAAGCCCTGCTGATCGGTTACAGCGAATGGACGACATAAACCCGGCGCCGCGATCCAAGATAACCTTCCTCCAACCCCTTTGTGCGCCCGGCACATGGTATGTTTTCCCGAGCCTCATCACAGGCCAACTGCCCGCCCCGTTTCGTGCCGCTCTCAAGCGAGCTACCCTTCCCCACCGACATGCCTTCCAAGATCACCCTCCCGCCCCTCCTGGCAACTCAGCTCCCCTCTCCTCACTCTCTTACAAATCCGTGCGTGGCCTCCGCGATAAACAGCACCGCCACCAGTGCTGAACGCGGAGGCCACACTCCGTGAAGCAGGCCTTCCATGGGAGCCAAGAGATGGCTGCACTGACGCTCACGGACACCCCTCATTGGTCTCTCCACTGGCACTGAGCATCTGTATCTTTAGCTTCATTGGTACCTGTGCACGTTGCACGTCTACCCCATCAAATGCTTTTGTCACTCTTGTTGCTTCATTCAAATCTCGGGGCCCTGGTTGTAATTCGGGATGGCGCACGAGAACACCATGCCCATTGCCATTGTATTCAACGGTAGAGATGATGAAAGCGGCCTGGCCCAAAGGTGACGACCAGTGGCGAGCGGAACTGCTTCCGCAAGGCCGACTTCGTCGACACAGTGTCTGATGCCGAGCCTGATGCTTCGGAAGACGACCAGCCCAGCGGCGATTTGTGGCAACGCATCGTCGACTCTGACAAGGGGGGTCATGGTTGGAATGATTTTATTTCTGTCGATGACGATGCCAACCCCGCGGAACGGTGCACGGATGAGGGCATCGTTTCTGAAGTGCGGGACGAGAGTGACACGGAGGAATCTGATGAGGATGAGGAGAGCCTCAGACCACTTGCCTATGCCAAAGGCCTCGCCGAAGAGCACGCTTCTGCTTTAAATAAACTGGAAACCTCCCTCATCGAATCTGCACTGCAAAGACCATCACGGACTTTTTCGCAAAGAAAAAATTTTGTGTTTTGGCAAGCAACTGTCTTTAAAGCTGTCGTCCACTTACTACGAACTTCGGTATATAACGAACGGAAGCCGCGTGACACTCATGTTCGTTATAAGCGGGCTCGACTGTATTGTGGCCTTGTGGTAGAGCATCCGCCTCACATTCGGGAGGTGCTGGGTTCGATCCCCAGTGCCGCCAGGTACCCACCGGTTTTCTAATAAATACAAGATTTCCCCTGGCTTGGTGCTCGGCTTTTCTGGGGTGAGATGCATGGGAAAAGGGTCTTGACCATAGTTACCTTGACGGATCAGAGATAAGTTCCGCCGTCAAGACTCCCTAAATCCGCCTTGTGCGGCAGAAGCCCATTTGTGGCCCTTTTTCGACATGAACTTACCCACCGAGGAAGGGTAGGTTATGATGGTGTCGAAAAAGGCGTTTTAATAAATTCACAGCTTAACTGGAGCGACCACGTTGATTACATCTGTTCATCTGCGTTAAAAAAACTTGGATTTTTGAAAAACAAGCTCAAAGGAGCACCCAGTCACATTAAGCTATTAGCCTATAACTCTTTTATTCGGCCCAAACTTGAGTATGCGGCTATAGTGTGGGACCCGTACACCAAAAAAGATATAGCAAAAATAGAAAAAGTGCAAAGGCGGGCTGTGCGCTTCATTTACAATAAATTCAAGAGAACTGATTCCCCATCTGTTTTAATGGCCTCCAACGAAATTAAACCTCTTCATATAAGACGGAAAATTGCTCAATTAACGTTCCTTCATTCACTCATCCAGGGAAAGTTTTGAATTTCTTCTTCACCTTATGTTACACCTTCAACTACACGAAAAACCCGTCACCAACATACCCATGCCCTAACACCATATTTTGCGAAAACAAACTTGTTTAAATACTCATACTTTCCGCACACAATAAAACGATTTGAATGCACTGCCTGAACAGATTGTCTAAAGTGACAGTTTTGAAAGAAATCTTAGCAATGAATTTTGATGTGCAGATTGATGTGCAGTGTATTTCCTTTGACTTGTTTCGCTCATTTGTGTCACACCTTTTGTCTATGTAATAACTTTATGGCGTTAGTAAATATGCCTTTTTATCTGCCTTTCCTGCTTGGACCACATGAGGTCTGCAGTATTATGTAAATAAATAAAAAAAAAACCTGCTTGAAGGTACTCAAATATTCTAGATGTGATGACTCATGTATACCATATAAGGGCAATGAAACCATTCCCAATTTCAGTTTTGGTGGGAAAATAGACCCGCCACAGTGGCTCAGTGGTTAGGGCGCTCGGCTACTGATCCGGAGTTCCCGGGTTTGAGCCCGACCGCGGCAGCTGCGTTTTTTTGGAGGCAAAACGCTAAGGCGCCCGTGTGCTGTGCGATGTCAGTGCACGTTAAAGATCCCCAGGTGGTCGAAATTATTCCGGAGCCCTCCACTACAGCACCTCTTTCTTCTTTCACTCCCACCTTTATCCCTTCCCTCATGGCGCCCTTCAGGTGTCCAACGATATACGAGACAGATACTGTGCCATTTCCTTTCCCCAAAAAATCAATTATTATTATTTTGAAAAAATAGCAAGAATATTAGACACTCCTCATAGAAACCATAGCAGGTAACCTAAATGCTATCGCATTTCCTTGTGGTTAAAAAGGCACCTCCCCCCCCCCCCCCACCTCCAAGTTTTTTTCCCACACCCTGTACTTTGTATTCATGCACCGTGGGAGAGTGTGCAAAGTTGCTGCCATTCACCCATTACACAAGCAGTCTATCTTGAAATTCAGTGCGCATCCACCACACCACAATGCACCACTTGTGCAACCTTTCCCTCTCCTACTCCAGCTGTTGCTCTGCCGACGTTCCCACAGTTAAATAAAAAGATGCTGGTCCCAGCCAAGCATGCACAGAGAAGTCACAGAACAACATACAGGTTTGGAAAGGACCCTACGTAAACGACTCAAGCAGTGAATAACTGCACGCTCTGCGAGCTCAGTCTGCAAATTCTGCAGTTTTCCATTCTAGTCTCAATGCCTAGCACCCAAATTTTATTTCCTCAGCTTGAGTGGTCTATACAAATATCCCCCCCCCCCCCCTCCTCCCACTTGACTGCTCCAGTATCGAGCCTTTCAAAAAATGTAGTCTGGAGTAGCCGTGACTACACTTGAGAGGAATCCGAGACAGGACAACGCAAATTGTTAAGAAATTCTACAGTATGTGCTCACCTGTGGCCACACACACAAACATACATGCATTTGTGGCAGAAACTAAAACCCATGTTTTCATTTATGTATATGGCAGGGAAGATCTGTTCCCCACTGCACAAGAATCTGCCAAGAAGGCAAGTGTGTGCCCGAAAAGCGACAAGCAAATGCTGTAGTCCTGTAAGACACCAGAGGTGACGTCTGCACTCACCTCAAGGCGGGGCTTCTTGACGACCTCATTCTGGGGCTCCTCTGCTGTTCTCTTCACTAAAGAAACAAGCAAGCAAATAAATAAATGCGCCTCACACTGATCATCTGCGTCACCTTGTGCTGCCTCATACATCCAGTAAAATCATCCCTCTTCCTTCCCCAACACATGCATCGACAGCACACTGTCAGCAGGCCCCGCAATAACCACACCAATAGGTCAGCATGGTCCCTGGGGCATGCGCTAATGTCCCAGTCCCGCGGCTAAGCAAAAGATGGCATTCTTTCAAATGAAACTGCCCTCGTTTACAATTCACTGCTTCGGCTGGCATGTTAAGAATAAATAATGATTGTGTCCACAGCACTTCTATCAGAAAAGCTGCAGGATCAGCCACTTCAGACACCAGCTTTGTGTTGCAACACACGCATGCACAAACACACAGAAAGAATGGGAACCTTTCATTTTCGCTCTCAGCGCAACACGAACGGGACACAAGACGAAGGACTAGCACAAACAGGCACCGACTATCAACTGGTTTTTTATTGAAGAGCGAAAAGCATACAAATACGAACAGTGAACTACTTATCAATCAACAAAAGTTATCTGGAAGGCACGTGGGAGGTTAGATAGCTCAATTCCCTCTCGGATAACGTTATGGAAGGGCTGCTGATACATTTTGCTGATACATTTTGCGAACTGCCTTGTACAATCACCGACCATCGTGCCATCATAATTTTTCATCGACCGTGGCGATCATCTGACCAGCCTTAACAGGCTCCTTCAAAGGTTAACTAGCACTTGAAGCGGCACTTGGGAGTTCCTCTGCTGTTCGGCGCTTGTAAATCGAGGCGTGTCAAAAACAAAACCACGAGGCACGCAAAGCTCAAAGATGAAGCGCCATAAAAAAAGGGAAACTCTCCTGGCCACCTGTCGCGCTGCCAAGCATTGGTTTTCTTTGCTTCCAACATTCAGGCTGTCTTTTGTCTGCCTTCCTTGTGTGATAAAAGTGCACTATCGGTTTTAAAACAAAACTTACTTCAATATTGAACCACGCAACCTTCCTTTATCAGCCTCAGAGATTCGCGAAACCAAGTAGGATGGAAAATTCCTCCAAGGTGGCGTCTCTTGTCCCGACTTCATCACGCTTGTACTTGCGAGATCGGCCTGTGGCGGCGATACCTGTATTTTGGTTCTTGCTATTTTCTACCTTACAAGAGCTTTGTTTCCAGTAAGAGCGGCGTTTTTGTGATTAGGAGCTGGTATTCTATCGATACAAGCCAACTTCAATTTCTCCTCATTGTCCCTTTAACTGCAACAAAAATGATGTTTATAATTAACACCGTTACAAAGATACAGCCAAAGTTGTAACACCTCCGTAACTCGCGAAACCGAAACTAAATGCTCGAATATAAACCTTATTTCTACATTATTACCCGATTTCTCTTGTTCATTTTTCAGTGTAGACTTCTAATAACTGTTCGTTAGAATCTATGCCTATTTTTGTTTGCATTTAGTCACTAAAATGCTCAGAAAAGCAATGCAAGTTGTTTGGAACACAATGGATGGTTATGTGAGGATACCAAAACTGAAATTTGGCTTGTATGGTGGCATGTCATTTGTACAAGGATAACAGAGGTACGCCAGATGTTTTGAAGCCCATTAGGGTCAAACATGTTGCGCTCACACAGAAAGCTTGTTCGGTACGTAACCAACAGCGTATCTGGAAATCTTTTTTGGTCTACTGATGCCGCAAAAAACAAGAATAAAGTGAGCTGCCACATGAGCAAAATCAAGGAAAAGGAAGACTAAGGCGGAGCTGAGCTACAAATATGATGGATTTTAAGCCTCCGGGACATTCCCTTATGGCATTTGCAGTTATTCTGGATCTTCTTTTTCGGAACAATTTTTTGCCATTCCTTCTTACACGAGAAATTCTAGCTTATCCCTGTAGAAGATTTTTTACTGAAGCTTTGTACACTTATTTCTTATACATCTAGCTAAGCAATGAACCATATTAGGTCATAATCATCATCCTCATAGGAATGACTACACCCACTACAGGGCAAAGGCTTCTCCCATGTCTCCCGAATTAACCCTGTCCTTTGCCAACTGTGGCCACTGTATCCCCGTAAACTTCTTAATCTCATCCCCCCACCTAACCTTCTGCGACCCCCTGCTAGGCTTGCCTTCTCTTGGAATCCACTCCGTTACCCTTAAGGACCAGCGGTTATCCTGCCTTCGCATTGCATGCCCTGCCCAAGCCCGTTTCTTCTTGATTTCAACTAGGATGTCATTTTGCACGCGTTTGTTCCCTCACCCACTCTGCCCACTTCCGGTCTCTTAACGTTACACCTACCATTTTCCTTTCCATGGTTCCCTGCGTTGTCCTTAACTTAAGCTGAACCCTTTTTGTTAGCCTCCACGTTTCTGCCCCGTAGATGAGTGCCGGTAAGATACAGCTGTTGTACACTTTCCTCTTGAGGGAAATTGGTAAACTGGCATTCATTATCTGAGAGAACCTGTCATATGCGCTCCACCCCATTCTTATTCTTCGAGTTATTTCCCTCTCATGATCCAGATCAGCTGTCACTACCTGCCCTATTCCTTTACCACTTCCAGCCCCTCGCTGCCAACTGTGAACAGCTGTTCCCTTGCTAGACTGTTGAACATTACTTTGGTTTTCTGCATGTTAATTTTTAGTCCCACCGTACTGCTCTGCCTGCCTAACTCATTGATCATGATTTGCAGTTCATCTCCTGAGTGACTCAGCAAGGCAATGTCATCAGCTAATCGCAAATTACTTAGGTGTCCTCCATTCACTCTTATCCCCAACTGTTCCCAATTCAGGCTTCTGAATACCTCCTGTAAACAGGCGGTGAATAGCATTGGCGAGATCGTGTCTCCCTGCCCGATGCCCTGCCTCATTGGAATTTTGTAGCTGACTTTATGGAGAACTATGGTAGCTGTGCAGTTGTTATAGACATCTTCCAGTATTTTCACATAAGACACTTCTACACCCTGATTACGCAATGCCTGTCTGACTGCAGAGGTTTCCACTGAGTCAAATTCTTTCTCATAATCAGTGAAAACTATATATAGGGGTTGGTTATATTCTGCGCTTTTCTCTATCAACTGACTGATCTGTGTGAAAATGGTCTCTTTTCAAGTATCCTTTACGAAAGCTTGCCTGATCATTTGGTTGATTGAAGTCTAAGGTTGTCCAGATTCTATTAGCAATTACTTTAGTAAATATCTTGTTGGCAATGGACAATAAGCAGATTGGTCGGTAATTTTTGAAGTCCTTGACGTCTCCTTTGTTATGAATTCAGATTGTTTGTGTTCTTCCAAGCTTCTGATACGGTCGAGGTCATAAAGCATTGCGTATAAAGGGCGGCTAGGTTTTCTAAAGAAAATCATGCAATTTGTTTTCTTACTGCTGCATTTTTCCTCAAAAGATGCCTATACAAAAGTGTTTGTTTCTGGTAATTCAACTGTTACACAATGACAGTTGATGGTATCACAGTTATTGTGGTACATTGCAGAGCTAGTGTCTTAATGTGTGTAACAGCAAAAGCAATTTTAATTCCAAAGAACTAAATTAAAGGTAGGACTGCTGGCGTTAGATGTACATTTAGTACATTTTTTTAAAATAAAAATAATTTTTCATTTAACATTCTGATTAACGTAAAACAGTGTCCTTCTTAAGACGAACGACTAATTTTCTATATTTGTGTGCTATTCAAATTTTTTTCAAAGAAAGGTGGCCTTATACCTTAAGATGTGTGCTTTAATAAAAAATTCGCACAAAAGGCACACTATGCTATCTATTGTGGCTTTTGTGCTTTGCTCAGTTTGTTCAGGCAGTGCGGCACAGTGACATATTAAAGAAAAAAACACCCAGCTTCACCTGCACATTCCCTATTCCAAGCTGCACGCTTTAATTAGAACAGTGCAAAAAACATTTACTGTTACCTTTGAACAGAAAATGTTCTTTTTGATAAAGCACAAAGTGACTCTTCATGCAGGCAAGTTCGAGCCGCACAGCCGCGGCCATAATACTCGGGAGCACAACCTACAGAGCATAGCATAACCAACAGCCAAACCTTGCGAAAATCAGGAGATGCTTAATACCTGGCGCGCTCGCACATAAGCCCAAGAAACCTTCATATTTCCTTTGAGGAAAGTTCAAACATAAAGTGTCCTCCACATTATTTTTGCTGCACCTGTACAGAAAAACCTTGTTAAAGCACACCCCAATAGTGTCCAAGATTTTGGTTAGTTGTAAGAAGCCTGTTGCACACCTGCAACACTATCACAACAAACTTTTATCATAACCACAGGAGAGTCTGTTATAACCAGGGTGACTTTCAAGCTGCACATAGCTGCATATTTCCTTGTTTATTCAGACTTAACACCTCTAAAAGAAGGTAGATGTATGACAATTAGGTTCTGACATATTTCAGCATCCACTTGCAGGGTGATCTAAGCCAAGCCAGGGACTGAAAATTAACATGCAGAATTGGGGGAGGGGAAGCGACCAGTGCCTGGAGCTGACCTATTTGCGCCCTATTTGCAGGGCCACAGGCAGTGTCAGCCTATCTGCGGGTAGTAGCAGGCCCCTTGTGGGCATAATTCTGTACTTAGCATTACTAATTTAGCAGCTCTGCAGGTGAGGCAAACATTGCAGGATCGAATCCTCGCCGCAGCAGCCGCATTTTATGGGTCACGCTCCGGGAGCGCGTGCACGCTTCGGGCCACTGCACAGAGTTCCTCTGACCCTAGCGATGAAATCGGTTCCGCCACCGATATTTCTAACTGCATGTCGTACTTGTCTATGTGACGCACGAACACTAGCAGCAGTCTTCCTGAAAGATTGACAGGTGGCCCCAGCAAAAGCTTAAACAGTTCGAGTGTGCACAGCACCCAAATCCAAAACTACAACCACAGCAACCACAGGACCACTGGTGGCGAAAGGCAGTTTGGTTAGTTCACTTTGCCGCTCACTGGCTTATTCAGTCGCGATGTCAGAATATGCGTGTGTTGGAAGGTGCACTGTTTTATAGTGCCCATGTAATTACAACATTACATTAGTGTATGGGCCACTCCCCCACAGTTGAGAGCCAGTAATTTAGAAAAACATACTCCAAAGAGCAACTGCGTTTCACACGTGTAGATTCTCTTCCACAGCACGCTCCCAGATGACAACTGCTTGCAGCTATCATTATCACCACCTTCCAGGTGAGCCATTTAGCGCAGAATTCAGACTCCTGTATTCAAGGTGGATGGCAACGCGCAACCATGAAGCGACACCGACAGGAGGCTGAGAAGAGCATTACTTCAGCTCATCTGCTCTTTTAATTTTGAATTCATCACGTAGTCTTAAAATTTTGATTTACAGGAATTTTGAATCCAACGGATGGAAGATAACTTCATTAATGACAGTGATGAAGAGCCAAGCACGAGCAGTGGCGACAGCAATAGCGATGGAGGGTTTTTAAAGCTAGCTATAACTAGACGGCAGATAGAGTGTAAGACAGTATGGTACAATAAAGTAGTTTCCTTGGCATAGTTGGGGATTTGAACTAAAAAATATTAATTTTTTTTAAGGGCTGCAGCTTGCCAAAATTGCGAAAGTGCAGCTCTTAGTCAAGTGTGCATGGTATCCGTTGAAACCAGATCTGCTGTAACAAGATTATACTGTATGCCTTCATGAGGGCTGTGTGCAGATTTGAACCTTGCTAATGAGCAGCACTTGCAAACAGGTGGTTCGTTTGTCATTTCCCCATATTTACCAGTGGAAGAGGCATTAGAAGGCAAAAATGCAAACCATGTTAAGGCCCAGCTAAGAAATTCTGCACGAATATTTTCAAGTGTACAGATAGCAATCTTCACATTTATTCTGTATTGATGACTGTACAGTGAAAGCTCGTTAATTCACAACTCGTTAATTCGAAATTTTGGATAATTCGAAGTAGTCATCGTGGTCCAGTCCGCAGTGCATAGAAGTCTATGCGCGTAACAGCTCATTAATTCACTCAAAAATTGGTGCCGCCACCCATAATTCGAACTGCGCGCCGCCAAGCGCCGCTGTTGAAAACCATCGTTGGAAGCTTTCACGGCAGAACGATAGATGGCACAACCATCGGGGCGCCGCTCAGGTGCTGGAACAAGTACTAACCAGTCTTTCCTGCCGCGACTGCTTCGAGGAACGACGTTTTAGTGTTTTAGCCCTCGTTTTGCACGCCGCTTGCTGTGAGCTTGTGTCCGCGAGATGTGTTCGCGTGGGAAATACTGCGCCAAGACGGTGAAGGAGAAAGTGGCGATTTTACGCGAGGTGGAGGAACGGAAGGCCAACAAAGTGGAAATCGTGAAAAAGCACGGGATTCCACCAAGCACGTTGTCGACCTACGTCCGAAATAGGAAGGTCATCGAGGATGCCTACGAAGCCGAAGATTTCGCCAGCAACAGAAAAAGGCTCCGATAAGCCAAGTATCCGGAAATTGAGACCGCTGTGATCACGTGGGTGAAGGAAATGAGAAGCGCAGACATTCCACTGAGCGGCCCAATTATCATGGCGAAGGCGGCCGATTTCGCCCTGCACATGAATGTGGAAGATTTTGTCGCCTCCGAAGGAGGTTTCACCGCTTTCGAGACAGACAAACTTGTCTTCCGGGTGTTGTCCGGAGAAGCCAAAGAAGTGGACGCAGAAACTTGTGCCACGTAGCGAAGCGGTGCTCTGCAGCAGTACTTAGAAAGCTACTCAGCACAAGATATATTCAATGCTGATGAGACGGCTTTGTTTTATAAGCTCCAGCCCGACAGAACAGTAACATTTAAAGGGGACAGCTGCGCTGGCGGCAAGCGAAGCAAAGAGCGGATTACTGTTCTGGTCGCCGCTAATATGACCGGGACGGAGAAGGTCCCTCTTTTTGTTGTCGGAAAGGCACAGAAGCCTCGGTGTTTCAAGAACATTAGGACACTGCCGACAGATTATGCCGCCAACAGCAAGGCGTGGATGACGGGCGAATTGTTTAAAAAATGGCTCCTGAAATTCGATCGGAGGATGGAGCTAGGGAAGCGTCAAGTTCTCCTCATTGTGGATAACTACTCGGCACACAAAGTCGACGCCGAGCTGAAAGCCACAAGGCTAGTATTTTTGCCCGCCAACACGACTGTGGCCTTGCAGCCAATGGATCACGGGGTGATCAGAAACATTAAATGTTTCTATAGGCGCCACATGATCGAGCGCAAGATTTTGTGCACTGGAAACCAGAAGACCAGCACCATCACATTGCACACAGCAATGCACATGTTGGTGCGTGCACGGGAGTAGGTCACGCCGTCCACAATTGCAAACTGCTTCCACCACTGTGGCTTTGCTGCCGGAAGTATGGAAGAAAGTGGCGACGATGGGAGTCCAGAGCCTCTGCCTGCGGCTGTGCGTGCTGTGCTGCAGGACGTTAGTTTTGATGATTACGTTGAAGTAGACAGCGATGCAGCAGTGTGCGTTGCCCGAAGTGATGAGGACATTGTCGCTGAAATTGTTGGGGAGCAATCTGTCCCAGAAGAGGCAGAAGACGAGGACGACGACGAGGAGCAAGAGACCGTGCGTCCGTCCGCGGCAGAAGTTATGGGAGCGCTGAATGTCGCGCGCCTTTTCTTCAGCTTTGAAGAGGGGGAAGAAGACTCCCTGCGTCGCATTCGCGCGCTAGAAGACCGAGTGACTACGGTAGCCCTCAGAGAGAAGAAGCAGAAGATGATAACAGATTTTTTGCTAAATAAATGTTTTTCGTGCCCTCCGGGCATCAAACGCGTCCATTTTTGCTCACTTTCATTAGTTCGAATTTTGGTTAATTCGAACTGGCCTGGCGGCCCCGTGGAATTCGAATTAACGAGCTTTTACTGTATATCTGGCACACACCCGTGACAAAGCTGTGAAAATACGACCTGGACACAGCATTACAACTTCAGCTGTTTCAACATTTGAAACATCCAGCAGAGCTGTTTATGTACACTGAGCAAGCGCTGCTTATCCGAAAAACATTTGGTATGCGCACAGGCACTGCAGACCAGTGAAAACAGATAGAGATAAGGGCTGACACAGCTGCAAGAGCCAAGACAGATCAATTTTCTTCTTGAAAATGTCAGCACAGCCAGCGATTATTGGCTGCCCGGGCCAGGAACTAGATGGCACTACATCTACAACATGGTCAAGAGAAAATGGTGTTTAAGTAGCACAAATTAGACTGTCCTCAATCTTGTTACCCTCTGGGAACCCACAACGGCTTTCAAAATGTGCCGAGGCACCCCCTTCGTGTCCTAGCCTCCATCCCTTCCTGCCCAACATTGAGACATGAAAAATGTACGGCCTCTCAAAAAATACACAGATTCAATTAACAGTGACTGAGTGTTCAGTGAAACAGCCTGTACTAGGCAACTACAATATGATCAGCACCATAATCAAGTGAGCAGAGGATCTCGGAGCTTGCAGAGCCCAATAAGCACTTCAAGGAGACCAAGGGATGTGCAGACCACGTTGAGAACGCCTGCTGTAGGTGGCCCACAACTACATTTAAATCTCATTACAGTGAAATGGCTTACAAAGAAATAATGGATACAACCAGAGAATCAAAATTTCCCTTGAAAGTCCCCATAGAAACCATGTATTTAAAATTTCGTTTTAAGGCAAAAACTGCGCCGATCAACGAATGTAATGAAAACTTTTCATTCCAAAACGAAAACTAACCGGTCGCTTTGCACACAACACATTGATTTGATAAGCTGCCCCGTGCTTTCCGGACCTCCGATCTGTTGCACTAGAATATACCAACCGAAACCATTTCAGGGTCCCTTTAACAGCACGAAGTTACAGAAGGAGCCCAAGGCCACCTTTCCTAGTTGTACTGCACTTGAACTCGGAGGTGAAGCGACCCGAAATACTAACTGCGCCAGACGCCATCAAGTGCAAGGTTTGTGGTTTTAGGATGTCAGGTGTGGCTAGTACACTCCACGAGTTCAAGTGCCAGCTCATTCTACTCTGCACCCATACACTGCAAGGCTGGAATGAAAGGCAGAGGTCAGTTTGGCTGCATCTCTCATCCAGCCCTTGCAGTGCGACCAGTTCCCTCATGACCCACCCTGTGTGGGGATCTCGATGGGGGCACTTTTGTCTATGTTGGCTGAGGTGGCTGTCTCCCCATTCAGGTAGGCCAGGATGTCCTGCATGCACATGCAGAGAATACAGTTGGGACATCAGCAGCACTAGCACAAAAACCAACCATCTCGGTCGCCTTCAAGCGCCTAATAGGAGATGACCGAGCACAGGTGGAATGGCCCTTGGAACTCGCCACATTAGAAAATGATTTGTACCGTTCCAAGTAAGCACACAAAGCATGAAAGCAGTGAACACAGGTAGCAGGTCAAAACAACAAGGCAGTAGGCACATCTCAATAGACTGCAACTGCAAACCACTTCCGAGCCTGCCCGCTTATGTAACTATTTTACACCACTGACTCTAATTCAGAGGCACAAGGAAAGAGTTTATCCTCATAATTACAACCATCTTAGCAAAGCAAGCACACTGCTACACCAGCAAAGCATGAAAAAAATCCCCACAAGCCACGCAACTTAGTTAACTGAACACACGAAACAGAGCTTGCAGTCCTTTTACCATACACAGCAATCAAAAGCAACCATGAAAGTTTTATGCATGACACCTCTGCAAGGTGAATTCATGCACATGACTTCCTTATCAAACCAATGCACATGACAACAGCAAGCATCCTTGTTGAGCCCCTTTCAAATTTAGTTTCCTTTACAAAATAGCAATTTTAAGCTGCTCCTCATTCTGGGGAACAGGGGAAGGAAGGCTGAATGAATGATTGTTTCAATCACTGCACTCAAAACTGCTCCACAGTGACAGGGGCTCACCTTTCTGTCAGGACGCCTGACAACGGGGATGTTTTCAGCCTGAAAAAAGAAAATAAAAGAAGAGGACGCAACGCATTACAGCTAAAACATTTGTTGGGATCGAAATGCACAGGGCCCGCCAAAACTACCCAGGCCGCAGGGCCTGTGCCTCAGTATCCTGGCACTTCTCCTACCCACTAGAGAGGGTTTGGGGGTGTGTCGTAAACACCCCACTTCATGACTCAGAAGCAGAACCTGCGTCCTGGGAGCTTTCGACACACCCTGTACCTGGTTGCAACCCCCATTCAAAAGGAGGAAGCAGTGCGATGAAACACGGACACACGAGCGCTGACTCAACTCACAAGTTGAGAGTCAGCGCTCGTGTGTGTGTCGTTTCTTCGTGTGTCTGTTTCATTGCACTGCTTCCCCCTTTTAATGCATTACTAACTAGCCCGGAACCTTGCTCTTCTGCAACCCCCAAAATTGAACCACCTCGATCTGAGAAGCACACAAGGCTGGTACCACAAGGCTGTCAAAAACAAAAAGATGCAGCAATTACAGGTGTCAGGATTTAATAAGGCTCCGCAAAAATAAAGCTTCCATAATGACGGTTTCCTCACCTCACAGTTGACGTGCGAAGTCAGAATTTTTTGTCCGCACCATCATAGTTCACGGGTGCGCAAATTTGACATTTACTGGCATTTAAAATGCCTTGCAGACCACTCTCCCACCAATAGCAATGACTGCAAACGTCATCCACTGCGTTGGGCACACAAGACCAAGAAAACTGCTCTCTGAAAACTATGCCTCGGGCTTTATCATGGTGTGCGTGACATCACGTGCAAAACATAAGCAGAAGCCAAACACATTGCTCAATAAAGCAACACTTATGGGTAGAGGCTGCAACAGAGGGACCAAGTTTGCCTGGACTGACACTACCAAAGCTACTCAATCACAAAGGTGGTGCGGTTGGATTATAGCCGCACCAAATGAGTAACAGAAGCTAAGTTTCAAACATTTCCAAAGTTATAACATCTAATCAGTGCATAAGTATATATCACCAGAGAATTTCCACTATTAGTTCTTGCCCCAAAATGTTGCAAATTCACCTCTTCAGGGCTTCCAAAACAGTTTGTGTCAACCTATTACTGCATATTTCCTTCACACACAAATAAAAGGTCACCAGTAAAGCATAATACAATGGGCAGTATGTTTCCATGTTCTCATTATGAGGCCGCAGCTCATGGAAGTGCACTGCAGGTAATGTTAAAACTTTCTATTACTGCACGGGCACCACGCATTTCACCACTACAATTCACATCCTGCATTTTGACCAAGCTCAATCTCGTTGAACAATAATCGAAGGCTGCCAATTTCTTCAGTCCACTTTAGGCGTCACTACAGACTTTGCATGATTTATACCCTTTCTATTCATGGCAATGCAGCAACCTTTGCCTTTGCCTTTTTTGTGCTCGGCAATCTTTTCGACCCCAATACACACATTAAATGACACGGATGATGTACTTCACTCATACAAGCTGCACGCCCTTTGCCTTATGCCACAAGACCCAAACGCTGCAGTGTTTTGATGCCGCATTCTGACCATGGTGGCTTCCCACATCGAAGGTCCAGCAAACAGGTTTGGTTTGGTTTATGGGGGTTTAACGTCCCAAGGCGACTCAGCCTATGAGGGACGCCGTAGGGAAGGGCTCCGGAAATTTCGATCATCTGGGGGTTCTTCAACGTGCACTGACATCGTACAGTACACGGGCCTCTAGAATTTTGCCTCCATCTTTCGAAATTCGGCCGCCGCGGCCGGGATCGAACCCGCGTCTTTCGGGCCGGCAGCCGAGCGCCATAACCACTCAGCCACCGCGGCGGCGGTCCAGCAAACAGGTGCAAACGGCCTACGACAAACGCTACTAAGAACACTTCATTTCAGCAGCATCTCTGCTACAAGAACAGTGAGATCTCTATGCGCTCGGGAAATCTTTTAACCGCACGAGTGCACTGGCTCACTACTCGCATTCAGAAAACCATCTCAGGCTGTGCAGACACAGGTAAACATCGCACTCTGAATGAAGCGAAGTTTGCCCGTTCATATAATTTATAAGTGGTTTTTGGGGAAAGGAAATGGCACAGTATGTGTCCCATATATGGGCGGACGCCTGAACCGCGCCATAAGGGAAGGGATAAAGGAGGGAGTGAACGAAGAAAGGAAGGAAGAGGTGCCGTAGTGGAGGCATCCCTAAGCGGCCCCGTGTTGCCAATCATCCCGGCTACAGCCTATATTACAGCATCTAGATTTTGGCGACGCGCGTTTTTAAGCACGCAAGACACATCACTTTTAACATCGGCGGATTATGAGCACCTTAAATATTATTGGAACCGGAAAATTTGTTGCTCTCGGCAGCTTGAAGTATCACTGACGAGGCTGCGCTGCCGCATCCCCCCTCTAAATTTTTATTTACACAAGTCAGGTTTGGCGCTCTCTCCCCTTTGTGCATTTTGCCGTGAGCCTGAATCTATAGAACATTTTTGGCTGTATTGTCGCCGATTCAACTCTCTTAGAAAAAGGTTGCTGGAGGAGCCCTTGCAGCATCGTGGCCCGAGTTTGAGCAGCCCGCTCTTGCTATCATTTGGCGCCACCACATTTGGGTTCAGCCACAGATCTGTTTGTACCGCTGTTCTAAATTTCCTGATAGAATCTCACCGACTGCCTTGCTAAGTGTTCCAAACTTTTTTATCACTTATTACATTTCGACTTAATCATTATTATTTAATCCCTCTCTTTATTATTATTATTCTTATAATCTTGAAATCAAAACTCTCATCCCTTTTCTGTTCATGAGGAACAATTCACCGGTGTTGCGCTCCCACGTGCTTTTCCTTTTTATTACCTGCGTTCAGGTGAACAGCCACCCGATTCTTGGCCGATCCTCCAGTGTGGGTATGTGCCATTTTTTGATAGGCTGATAACAACAACAACATCCGGAATAATTTCGACAACCTGGGGATCTTTAACGTGCACTGACATCGCACAGCACACGGGCGCCTTAGCGTTTTGCCTCCATAAAAACGCAGCCGCAGCGGTCGGGTTCGAACCCGGGAACTCCGGATCAGTAGTCGAGCGACCTAACCACTGAGCCACCGCGGCGGGTAACCGTTCAAAACAAGTCCGCTGTAGGCTGCTAAGCACTTGGGGATCACCGCTCAGACACACAGGCAGATCACTCTGTAAAACATGCGCGTTCAAAGAAACCGCGGTCAAGACAGGGAGGCCGATGTCATGCGCAAAAAAAGCACTCACTGCGGCCTGCCGCACGTACACCGGGTGGGACAGGTGCACGTTTTTGAGAAGAAACAGCAAGCATTGAAGCGTGTAGTACTCCCGCGGGGTGCCATCCTTTCCGGACCTGGAGACGAAGACGAAATAGGAGACGCACATCTGAGACGGTGGCTTGAGATCGCTACAAATGCATCGCGGCTATGGACAATATGCAGCCCATTTCGACCGGGACATCAGGCCGAAAGCCCAGTCTGCGTCAATACGCGGACCACGTAGTACAGAACGTACTATGCAGCGCCTGCGGGATGGATCGTCGTTTGCAGGCTGCGGTGCAATCCAGACACTGCTGCCCTCGTTTAGCACCGATAAAGATCAAGCCCGCCTCCGATCCCCATCGGCACTTAATACGCGGCTGGTTAATAACGTAAACACTTTTTAACTTTTCGTCGCAGCAGAAGCACACCGCTTAAGCCTAGGGGAAAAAAAACAACGCGCAACCGCGTCTACAAAAAGATCAAATCCGCTCAGAGCGGCACTCACCCCCAAACGAGGTAGTTTGTCTTCACAGTCTTCGGCCAGGAGTACTCATCGAAGATTATTTGCGAGTTTTTCTCAGTGATATCCTTTTTGTTGACATTGAACTGCCGCAGCAGGCTCAACGGGTCGGCCATGATTGCAAAAGACGCATGCGCTCAACCGCGCAGCACACCCTCACTACCCTCACCTCTTTCACTCGGAGGAGGGAGCATGGAAGAGGGAGTATATTGGAGGGAGGAAGCACCTACAAGGTAGAAGCTCTTGCATGTGTGGATGAATGTTAAAAACGTCTCCTCTGAAACAGAATGGTGGCAGATTTCACTATGCAAAAAAAAAAAAAATGAGGAAAGAGAATAGCGCAGTAATTGTCTACATCTCGGTGGACACCCGAACCACGCCGTAAGGGAAGTGGTAAAGGAGGGAGTGAAAGAAGAAAGAGGTGGGGATCTTCAACGTGCACTGATATCGCACAGCAACCGCGGCGAAATGGAGGCGAAACGAAAGGGCACCCGTGTGCTGTGCGAAAAGATAGGCTAACAACAACAACAATATCGCACAGCACACGGGTGCCCTTTCGTTTCGCCTCCATTGAAACGCGGCCGGGCTCGAGCCCGGGGACACCGGCTTAGTGGGCGAGCGCCCGAAGCGCGTAAACCCTGCGCGGCTCAGTCTTCTTTTTTGTTTGTGTGGTTCAACCGCGTAGGGCTAAACGGAGGAACCTGATCCTCATGTCACGTGGTTTTTAATGACGTCATTTTAAAATGGCGTTTATCTCGGTACTTTTCTGGGTACTTTTTGTCGCAAAATTAGGTAAAAATGGCGCTGAAAACTTTTGAAACGTCCCTAGCCACAGTTCCTAGGTCGCTGGCGTCTCCATGGTTGCCACGGTGACCATCGCTGCCATCGCCACGGTGGTTTGTTTACATGGTTGTTTAGCGCGCGGTGCACTGACGTGTGAAAGAAGTGGTGTCGTCAAAGGCATGGAAGGTTAGCGTAAGGGCGAGTGATATTGACCGCGCTAAAGTCCGGACTTGTGCCCTAGTGCTGTCTTTATTATGTAAGCTTGCAGTGCGACCGGTTCCAGCTAGTGGTATGATATGGGAAGCTCGTAAAGACTACATTTTGCAAGGCGGTGCCTGCATTGAATGAGTGTGTCGAGAATTATGGTTTCCTTGTGTTCCGCGTAACTGATTCTGACCTGTACGTACTGATACGGCAACCTCGCATGCATAATGTCATCTCTATGCCCTGTGCGATGTCTGTATTCTGTCATCCCATTTGTCAGTTGTGGTATTTACCATGTTCCTATAGTCCTGCATATGTGCCCACCGGCGGCAAGCTATGCGCAAAAAAGGCACTTGTGTACCGAAGGAAGGCGGACAAGAAGTACTGCACTAGCCTGTGAAAGGACATATCTTCCGTCTTACATGTTTGATATGCCTGCAAAGTCTAACCACCAACTAGCCAAGCTGTAATGGATTACTTCGCATTGACGCCCATGTTGCGCAAAGCACACGGTAGGCCACAGCTGCTTTGCACGACGCCGCAGCGTTTCCCGCGGAGAGACCTCACGCAACGCGACGCATCGTGCCACATATGAGCTGTGGTCCCTACGCCGCTTTCTTCACTGATAGGCTTTTAGCGAATTTTGTAGTATGGTCACACCACCTAACCTTGTAATATCTGTGAAAGCTGTTGGTGAAGTGTTTTTATAACCTATAAGTAGAACTTGTGAAAGTAACATGGTTCTTGGTGTATTTTTTCTAACGTTCAGCATTGGAATGAAGCCAGACAAGGCTAAAACTTGTTTTGCTGGCTCTGTCATTCCTGTAGTGGTTTGTGATAATGTGGGAGGCATGACAGGCTTTCAGCATCTGCGTAGCCAGAGTCAGCACAATGTGGCCTTAGGGTTCGCTTGGAAACGTTGGGTTATTGCATGGTAAGTAAAACATAATACAGAGAGAAAAGTAAACACTCTGAATGAGCAGTCTCTTGCACCTTCTGTGTGTAACATTTTCTGAGCTTAAATTCCTAGACACCATGAATGCATTCCAAATTTCACAGCTGTTGTTTCTGCTGCTGCAGTTAGTAAAAACGCAGACTGATAGGCTAGTTAGTATGGCATAATAAGGATAAAACAGCACACCTGTACAAGGGCGAGACTGTGTCTTGTCTTATCTTCCTTTGTCCTTGTGGAGGTGCGCCGTTTTAGCCTTATTAGTAAAAGTATGCTGTACATATGGACGTTGGATGCCATGCATGCTGTAATCTGTTGCATGAACTTTGTGCTAGCATTGGTAGCTAGAAGGGTTTCTTTTTGACGTTAGCGCTGTATAAGTGAATATAATTTATGCACGTACGTGAACAACATGCTGGCTTGGCCTTATGTAGGTCAATGGATCATTACAAAGTGCATGAGGTGTCACATTAATTGCATGCCTGGTATTACAGCATGTTGCCACTTTTGAGGGGAAAATCTGTTTTTTTTTGGAATGGGTACTCAGAAGTGACTAGGCAAGCTACCTTTAACTTCAAATGAGCTTGCACCTTAGATGGCAGCTCTATGGGGCAATGGACGCTAAAAAAAAGAGTAGCCATGATCTTTTAATATAAAGTGAAGAACCAGCATAAACCAATATCAACACATCATACATGTGACATGCTTCTGTGCATATAGTGAAGAGCTTAAAAATGCATGAAAATGTAAGCATGGCTTGTCTACTTATATTTGGTTATTCCTTGTAGAAGGAAGCATGTTGACAAATTTTTCTATGGTTTAAGGCAAACGTCTAGACTGGAGTGCAATTTCAATAAGGAAACAGTTACAATTGGCCACATATGAGTATGAAGTCTTCAACTTGGAAGGTCTGAAAAAACTGTGTGCCTTTCCTTTCTATCTGCATTCTATTTTTACTTCCTCACTTGACATGCTGCTGAATGGATGGATCTGCTGGTTTCTGAATTACTGGTTCTGTAACATGCACAGTCGGAACATATGCACACCACAAGTATGAGGCAACATGGTTAAAAGTGCAATGAGAAAAGAGCTTATCGATACATTTTTGAAGGTAGACAGCTCAGTTTGCTGATATGTTTAGGTGCGTTTTATATTGTTAAGGCCCAGTAGGTATTAAAGGAGCAGAGGCACCAAAATTTTAGTTGTTTTCTTTCAGTTAGAATGATTCGCAGTAGCTTGGAAAACCTAGACAACTGTATGGATTGCTCCAACAAGAGACAGTATATTTATAACTATTTTTCTCTCACACTGTTTAGCTTAAACAACCGAACGACGACTATGAAGTCAGCGGTGCGTTCAGGTCACATGAGGCATGCAAAGACTGCAGTATTGTCACAACTTTGTTCGTTGTTATTTATATCAACTCGTACACAAACCTGCGAAGAGTTGAAATGACATAAAGTGAACTGGCAACGATTATATCTCAATTTTTTGCATGCCTCACGGGACCTGAACTGACGAAAAATTAAAAGGCTCAAGTGTGTAGCAAACCAAGAGCAATGGAAACCAAGGAGGGCTTTGGGCAATTGTAATAATTTAAATGAAGTGGGAAAATTGCCTTTTGTTAATTTTTACATTGCAGGTATAGTAAAAGTACACTATGCCGCCACCGTCGTGCCGCCACAGTGGCTGAATGGTTAGGGTGCCTGACAACTGAGCCCAAGGACACGGGCTCAATCCCAATTGCGGCAGCCGTGTTTCAGTGGAGGTGAAATGCAAAGCGCCTGTGTACTGAGTGATATCAGTGCACGATAAAGAGCCCCATGTGGTCAAAACTAATCCGTAACCCTGCACTATGGTATCCCTTATAACCCTGTTGCCTTGGGGCATTAAACCTCATATTCCATACCATACCATAACTTTGGTGTGTGTTCTGTGTGCTTGACCATTTAAGCTGCAGTAATTGCTAGCACTCTTGAATTTTGACGCCATCAGATGTGCGTACACGTACTCTCACCTCTCTTCTCACCAGATCGGCACCCATCAGGACCCTCTTTCTTCTCCTCCTCCCCTTCCTGAGTGCAGAGAAGCAGGCCAGATATCAATCTTTCTGGCCGACCTCTTTGCCCTCGTTTCATTAAATTTACCTATCTTAAATTTTCATGAGTATTTGTGTGTGCAAATGCACAATATGTGGTGTTGACGAGGTGCATATCAACTATTACATATGCATGCCACCCATGCTATGATTGGCATGCATGTGTGCATTCATGCCTGTCATGTAAATAAATGTAAGTAGCACAGGCTCCATACAGTGGCCAGAGAGCGCTGCGGAGCAGCACTGCTTTCAGCACTACCGTGGCAGGTATGACGATACTGGGAAGGCGAACACGCTGGCAGCACTACTTGCTCTCAAGTTTTTGCTGCGTTTTGTACATGACCGCCGGCCGTGTTCTTGCTGCATCATGCGCTGTGCTTTCCAATGTCGCAAGTGGCCTTTTCTGGTTTTATGCCTATTAAAGGCTTTTAACAATGCGTTGTTCCCACCGCTCTGAAGGGCTTAATTCAGTTGCTCTTTATTTTATTGCGGAAATTCACTCTTTGGCATCAGTGGAATGTAGGACTCCAATGAGTAGTGCATACCATGGTTGTTAAGGAACGATTATGGTGTATGAAACATGTCAGATACCTATCATCTCTTGAAGGTCTCTTGGTTGCATAGACTCGGCTAACTGTAGTAATTGGCATGCGTTCAAATTGCACTTTTTTGCATATTTTCACGAGGTGGTTAGTGTAGATGCTTGTTGACTAATTCGACACAAATTTGCAGCCATCGCTCTGAATATAAAATAAGATGAAATAAAGCGACAACAGCTAATTTGCACTATGGCGCGGTATGCGTAAGCCGCGCAACACAGGCAAACACTAAAGTTTATGGGACATACAGATTTAAAAAAAGCCCAATTGCTTGGCACTCGATCTAAGCATGCAGCCACAAACTGGAACATGTTCGTTACACTTCCCTGCACGAACTGCACAGTGCACCCCTCCTCCAGCAGGCGAGGAAATCCAGCTTTTTCGTGATTTCGATATTCAGAAAACTTGTGGGCGTCAGTACGTGCTATTGGCAGCAAAGGTTACAGGACGCAAGTTCTCGGATTTAAAAAGAAGTTGTAGCGCTACCTCTTACCCAGTCGCTAGGTAGTATTACCAGTGGAAGGAACGCCCCGTCATGCATTCGTACATTTCAGGTGATATGCTTGCGTGCTGAAATAATCCCACAGTGCTGAAATAATCCCACCCCCTCCTCGCATTACGTTAGCTTCTGATTCCGACAGCACGTACGTGTTTGATATGATCACAAACATCAAAGAAACTAAAGCACGGTGAGAAGCCACACAAACACCGAAAGTGCGGTTAGATGCCCACAATTAGAAAGTAGCTCTAGCGCTATCAAAATTCTAAATGCATGTTGCAGGAGTTGTAACGTGTATGCAATTTGAAAATGTAGCTTTAAATGCGCGGCAGTATGACTGACGTTGAACTTGACAGAGGTTGTTGACTTGACTCTCCGTACTGCTACAGTCCACCTCTCGGTCGTGCAGCCTACCAGAAAACTTGCACATTTTGATGCCAAGCTTCCTGCCCGGCTGTAATAATTCTGGACGCAGCATAACCGGCAGTAGTGTATTTTGCTTCCTGAAATTTCTTAGGTCGTTTCCGCTAGTACTCGCAATAGTTGCAGTGCCGTGAAAGCATCTGAGAGAGTGCTGCAGCACACGGCGCTTCCGCTCCCCCGCCCCACAGTTTTGTGAAAGCTGCGCTAGTTGGCGCAGGGCTCGTGACCAAACTTGACTGTACGGAGCCTATAAGTAGTGAACTAGGCGTGGTGTCAAAATGTGTGTAAAGCAAAAAATTCTCGTGTTTACATGTGCTGATGAGTCATTTTCATTGTAATGGCAAGCATGATTATGTTGAAGATTGCAGCAATATATCAGCACACTATGATTTTGAATGGTCAAATCTTTTGACTTGCATCTGTTGCAGTGTAAAGTACACATTACTGCCAATTAACATGATTAGTGTGAGTGGTTTTATTGTACACTGTTGGGAGTGAGGCTTCCAGTCCATCCGAAGTGCTCTGATGAAAAGTACCTTTTATAATGGTACTTGTGGTTGCTTCATGTCATTGAAACTAAACTCGAATAACAAATAATGTGATTTTGAGCCGTATAAGTGAAAATTATGTGACCGCTTTGTTCATGACACTACATTTGGTTTGGTTCTATCCGCTACAATGATAGAAGACTGTGCTGCTTTGAAACAGCAAAGAGACATGCACTGAAGCCTTGGATGCGCAGCAAGAGACAAAGCGTGCATATTGTTGACCATGCAATGTTGACCCTTTTGTGTCGTACGTTTCCAGCTCCTATTAGTTTTTTTTGCTTAATTTTCTTATGGGCCGATTTAGAAAGCTGCTAAACATGGTCGCACGTCTCAGCTTTAGTCTAACCAGGCAGCTTTGGAGAAAGCGCACATATTTATAATGTTTTGGTTTTATTTTCGTGAATGACACTGCTGTATCAATTTTATTGGCGCTTCCTTTCAATGAGTGTTGATTATCGACAGCTGCATAAGTGACTATCTTATTTATAATGTAAATTCTAACTCATTGTTTTTTTTTCTAGTTTATTCCCAATATAGGCTATTTTTATTTGCGCCTCTTTGAGGAAGATCGCGATGATGATGATGTTAGCGCTCTTAAAGCGTCCCCTACAGTCAGTGACTGAGCTAAGAAGAAAAAAAACAACATGGCGGTTGTTTACGTGTTTGGAATCGCGGTCGGCGGTCGTTGCGAGTGAAGAATTCGCCGGCGTCGCGTCTTTGTGGCCTGTGTAGATTTAAATTTGCCCTTTTTGTTTGTGACCAGCAGACCGCCCGTAGAATGCGTGTTTACCTCCCATGCGCCCTGTGGTATTGTATTCTGTAGTTATGGTTGTATAAACTAGGTGGCGCTAGGCATGCGCCCTATCAAGCAAGGCTGGAAATTAGGCAACGGGGAGTAGGGAGGTTAGCTTTGGGAGCACATGGCAATACACCAAATCAGGGGGTACAGGGTGATATGGGATGGGCGTCTTTCGAGAGCAGAGAGGCTAGCAGTAAGATAGCATTTGAGGAACGATTGAGAAGGATGGAGGAAAAGCGGTGGGCTAGGAAAGTTTTCAGATACCTGTATATAAAGAATGTTGACACGAAATGGAGAAAGCGAACTAGAAAATTGACAAGCAAATATCTGGACAGCAGTAAGGGGGCAAATCAGCAATTATCGGTTAAGAAAAAGGTTAAAGGAACAGAGAGAGCTATGTGGAAAACAGGGATGCTGACGAAATCGGCACTAGAAACATACCGGACCTTTAAACAGGAAATTGTCAAAGAAAATATCTATGATAATTGTAGGGGAAGTTCTTTGTTGTTTGAGGCCAGGACTGGAGTTTTGCGGACTAAGAAGTATAGATATGGTATAGAGTCAGGTACCAGGAGATAGACACTTTGTGCATTGCGTGCGGAGAGGAGGAGGAAACGGCTGAACACTTGATACTTTTCTGTAAAGGGCTTCACCCTACAGTGGAAGGCAGCGGGGCTGACTTACCCAAGGCATTGGGGTTTAGGGATAGTGAAGGGAAAGTGGATTTGTAAGTGGATTTACTACTACTACTAATAAAAAGAGAGTTGGTCGAAGTAAGTACGTGGCGGGTGCTTGACGTGGTGGTGCTCCGGCTGCTCCGGGCAGTCGGACCGGGCAGTTCCCCAACGGTACGGGATACAACAGTTGGCGACGAGTGGTGAAGTAACCGAACGCGGAAGCAATGAGCCTGCATCAACCGCCCGAGTTCCTGCCGACGCCCGGGAAGCCCGCCATTCCTTGGACGCAGTGGCACCGCCTTTTCAAGAACTATCTCCTGGCGTCCGGGAGCGACGCTCACCCACCTGCGCGCCGTAAAGCTTTGCTGCTACACTGTTTGGGTGTGGAAGGCCAACGCTTGTACTACGCGTTGCCGGAGGAGAAATCGTCGACGCCGCCTACAGAAGGAAAGGAAGGAAGCGGTACGAGCGACGAGTACGATGCAGCGGTGGCTACGTTGGACGCTTACTTCACTTCTAAAACGAACGTCGTCGTGGAGCGGCATCGGTTCGGACAACGCACCCAACTGCCCGGGGAGACTGCAACAGCGTTCGTCACGGCGTTGCGTGAGCTGGCATTAAGTTGCGACTTCGGTAAGCAGGCTGACGATTTTATTCGTGACCAACTTGTAGCGAAAACGTGCAACCCTGTTCTTCGGGAACGCTTACTGCTTGAAGGCACTTCGCTCACTCTTGAACGCGCACTGGCTATTGCAAACAGTATCGAAGAAGCCACGAAATACTCACTTGAGCTGCAGTCATCGGCTGCGAGCGTTCAAAAGGTCGAAAAACATCGGATGCCATGCCGCTCAGAAACGCAGTTACCGCGTTCGCAGCAGCCGAAGTCCTGTTTCCGTTGCGGGTCTTCAGGGCATCTTGCAGATTCCAAGACATGCAAGGCGCGGGGTAAAACTTGCAGCAAATGTGGCAAACGAGGACATTTTCAGCGTGTCTGTAGAAGCGGCATGCCTGACGAAAGGGCCCTTGCTGTCCGAGAAGTCGACACCTGCAGTGCATCCGGCGATCTCAACGTGTTGCTTCTCGACCGGCAGTGCAAAGGAGGGATACACACAGAAGTCTTCGTACAAGATGTTCCTATACGTTTCCTCGTAGACACGGGTTCTGCTGTCTCCATTCTGTCGAACGCCACGTATTCAAGGTTGAAACGCTTCCCTTTGCAGCCAACATCAGCGTCACTCTACGATTTCTCTCGCCGCAGAATAACCATCGAGGGGTGTTTCACGGCGCCAGTCATCTTCCAGGATCGGCAGGCCGACATTCTCTTCTACGTCGTCAAGGACGGTACTGACATTCTCGGCATCGACGCTGTCGAAACGCTGCGTCTGCAAATCAACGGTACGTCATTGCAATGCACCCATATTACGCAAGCGCCAGAAGGCCTTGACCGTGAACTGTTTTGCCAGTTTCCGCACTTGTTTGATGGCAAGTTAGGGCTTGCAACAAATTTTGTCCATAAGGTCAAGATAAGAGAAGGAATCACGCCTGTTGTTGCTAAGTTGCGGCGTTTGCCATTTTCAATGCGAGACCGAGTACGCGAAGAGCTGCAGCGCCTTGAGCAAGAAGATGTCATAGAAAAGATTGACACGTCTGAATGGGTGTCTCCAATCGTAGTAGTAGCAAAGAAAAACGGCAAGATAAGAATTTGTGTCGATCTGCGCGAACCAAACAAAGCGATTGTCGTTGACAAATTTCCACTGCCGCACACGGAAGAAATATTGCACAAACTTCATGGCGCAAATTACTTTTCAAAGATTGATTTAGCAGCTGCATATCACCAAGTTCTGCTAAGCCCTGAAAGCAGGGAACTGACTACCTTCATAACCGATAGTGGACTGTACAGATTCAAGCGCGTCTGTTTCGGTCTTGCATCAGCACCGTCTGCGTTTCAGAAAATGATGGCCACTATTTTGCAGAACTGCAAAAACACTTTGTGCTACATAGATGATGTCATTGTGTACGGAAGCACACGTGAAGAGCACTTCAAGAATTTGAAACAAGTTTTGCACTTGATTGCAAAGGCTGGATTGAAGTTGAATGACAAATGCATTTTTAATGTGCAAGAAGTCGACTTCCTTGGTCACAGGATCAGTCACAAGGGAATACGCCCTTTACAAAGTAACATTGACGCCATCAAGGCTGTGCCAGCCCCAACAAATGTCGGTACTCTGCGCTCATTCTTGGGCATGGTAGGCTACTACGGCAAATTTATACCTGACTATGCGGTGGTTGTCGAGCCTCTTCGAGAGTTGCTACGTAAGAATGCCACATTCACATGGAACCCTGCAAGACAAGCTTGTTTCGAGCAACTGAAATGTTCCCTGGCCACAAGATGTTTACAGCTATTTGATCCTGCGGGTGACATTATTGTCACTACGGATGCCTCATCCATTGGCTTGGGAGCAGTGTTGCAACAGACAAGGAATGATGAACTGGTGACGATTGCTTTTGCTTCTCGCAGGCTTACTTCACAGGAACAGAAGTATTCTGTAGGGGAATTGGAAGCCCTTGCTTGCTTGTGGGCATGCGAATATTGGAGAGTGTACCTTTGGGGTCGTTCATTCATATTACGCACCGATCACCAGGCTCTGGTCACACTCCTTAGTACAAAGGGAGTAGGTCGCCGACCGTTCCGGATTGCGAGGTGGCACGCCAGGCTGTTGGCATACAACTTCACGATTGAATTTCACAAGGGTGACAAGAATACTGTTGCTGATGCTCTTTCAAGGATGCCCCTTCCAGGTCGTGTGGAGGAAGAGGAAGAAGAGACTGTTTGTGTTGTCTCAACATGCATTACTCATGAAGAGTTTGTCATTGAAACGATGCAGGACCCGTTGCTGCAGCAGGTTATAAAGTGGGTGACATCGGCATGGCCCGCAGTGAAGATGTTGCCTGCCGAAGCAGTTCCGTTCTACCGGGTGCAAACTGAGCTCTCAGTCGTTGGAGACCTCCTGCTTCGTGGTGACAAATTTGTAGTACCTTCGTCCCTCGAAGCACGGCTTCTTGACGCAGCCCACGAGTCTCATCCGGGAATAACGAGGACAAAGCAGCGACTACGTGAGCAATACTGGTGGCCTGCTATGTGCAAGCAAGTAGAACAATTCATTGCATCCTGCGCGGTATGCCAATCTGTTGACAAGTCTGCAAAACCCGTGACACCACCTCTGCAGCCAGTTGCATTCCCATCTGCACCATGGCAGAAGCTAGGCATCGATATTGTGGGCCCTTTTTCCGAAGTGCCGGCAGATTGCCGTTTTGCCATTACAGCCATCGATTACTACAGCAAGTGGCCTGAGGTTTGTTTCTCAGCAAGGGTGACAACTGCAACAGTCATCTCCTTTCTGCGAAGCATCTTCAGCAGGGAAGGATATCCAGACGAGATTGTGAGTGATCATGGTGCTCAGTTTACAGCCTTGGAGTTTGACAGTTTCCTCAAAGAACGTGGCATCGCTCATACGTATTCGGCAGTCTATCATCCGCAAGCTAACGGGCAGGTAGAGAGGTTTAATCGAGTACTCAAAGAGTACGTTCAAGTCTGCGCACAAGAACATCGGCCTTTGAAGGAAGCTATCACCGAATACCTGGGAGTCTACCGTTTCACACCGCATGCGACCACAGGAGTGAAGCCTTCCGTCCTTCTTCACGGCCGTCATCCCAGAACAAAACTTGATCTTGTAGGAGCGCCAGGTAAAGAGTTTTTTCAAGATCCGCAGGCAGCGATGAAGTCCATCCACAGCAGAGTAGCACAAAGGCAACAAGCAAGTAAGACTTACACTGACCGTCGACGAGCTGCAAAGTACTCTCCATTAACAACAGGTCAACCGGTGAGAGTCAAGTTGCCTGGTCACGTGCCTAAGGGTGCTCTGAGCTACTCGAGTCCATTCACCATTGTGGACCAATGTGGTCAAGATACCTACAAGCTCAATGATGGCCGCACATGGAATCGGAGTCGGCTGGTACCTTGCCCCCAACCAGTTCCACCACTACAGTTCCGAAAAGTTGTTCGCCTGAATCAGCAAAACCACTTGGCGAACCACAGCAGGAGAACCACGACCCACCCCAGCAGCCATCTGTTCAGACGCCAGTTGAAAGGGACGTTCCAGGACTGAGGCATTCGACGAGACAAAGAAGACCACCAGTGTGGTTTAAAGACTATGAAAGACATTGAGTGTTTATTGTGTTTTTCCAGTGTTAGTTGCTAACTCTTTTGAGGGGGAATAATGTGGTATTGTATTCTGTAGTTATGTTTGTATAAACTAGGTGGCGCTAGGCATGCGCCCTATCTGGTCAGCTGACTCGCACATCTGTATATATATTCATCATTGAACGGGAATAAAAAAAGAGTTGGTCGAAGTAAGTACGTGGCGGGTGCTTGACGTGGTGGTGCCAAGGGTGGGACATTCCCGTAGAGCCAATGGGGACGATTTTGAAATGCGACGGTGGCGGTGCCTGGGAGTTGGCGGTAAAAACATAAATTGCTCAAAACTTTGCTCGCTATGCTTGCGCCGGTCGCTGTCGTCTGCTGCCACTGCGCTGCAGCGTTGCCCGCGGCGGCACTGGCGGCGCAGACGCGTTGTGTCATTGACTCCAGCCGCGTTTGCTGCCAGATACCAGGATCGCTGCAATCGTTCCGACCGTGGCGACACTTATGGCGCGGACGCGCAACTTGCAACATGCCACAGCACTGGTGGTGCTCCGGCTGCTCCGGGCAGTCGGACCGGGCAGTTCCCCAACGGTACGGGATACAACACGCCCCTAAAGGTGAGTGAACAGGATGCAAGCGCGTGCCGTCCAGTATTGGCGTCCCAGATCTGGGTGTTTCAAGCTCATTGCGGAAAAGATCTGTACATATAGCTCTTGTTATAATCATCACGATGCAGTGTGTAGGCTGTGATACGTCATCTCATGGAGCAAGGGTTGGAGAACGTTGCAGCATGTCTTTTCTAGCCCGCCCTCTAACAGTCCAAGGCACTGATCTGGACACCAAATGGCGACAGTACCGATTGACGACTGTTGTGGGTGCTTGTGTGCGAAATTGCATTGATCTGCCAGATCGCAGAGTGAAGCAATTGTCGGCAGAACAATCGCAAGGCTTACCCGACTGTAGCTTGCAACCACCTCAGTGGTCCCAATGCTTGGGACAGAGCGAAGAAATAAAGCTGCACAGTGCGAACGCTGGATTATCGAAAACCGTGCTTACGTCTCGTATAGTAGCTATTGGAATTGAGTATTCTGGAATGCACTGGCAATGCGTACTTCTGCTCTTGGGGCCGAGTGACCCGTCTTCCTTCATGGCGCAGGCAGAGTGTACTGAACGCGTGTGCACACGCTGAGCGGCGCATCTGAAAAAGTGAAAAGTGTTTCCATGTTCACTGCACGCTTTCATCGACGTAGGAGTTCTAAGGTAATCCTGTGAGTTCACGTTCTGTTGGTATACAGTCATATTTGGTTTGTGCAATCAGTGACTGCCCACATACTGTTGAAAAGCGAGATTTTTATTGTCTGCCAAAGATGATGTGGTGGAATGTATAAATTAATATAGCATAGTAACAATGTGACACTGAACACTTTTGTTAAGATGTAATAGCAAGTAATTTCGATGTTTGTGTAAGCCAGTGTGTTTGCCTTCATTGCTAAAGAGACTGAAGCAAGTGTTTGGGTGTTTATGAGTGGGGACAGAACTGGTGTATCAAGTAGGTGATAGACAGGTGCCCAGACCATGCATACTCTGATGCTATGTACAAGTGTCGCATTTTGTCAGACTTCAGCTGCGAGTGATTCTTCGTGTCCTGCATCTTTTTGTTCAATGTAAAGAAAGTTGGTAATAACAAAGCAGAGTAGCTCAGAATGGAATAGGCTTGGGCAGGTTGGTAATTCATTGTAACACAGTGAGCATAGCACGGGAAGAACGAGAGGGGACAAGCACTATTCTTGTCCTGTTTCCTCTTCGTCCTGCGTTCTTTCCGCGCTATTCTTACTGCGTTACAGAGCAGCTCAGTGCGGCCAGACTTCACGGGATACCAAGGAGGACACATTAGAGTTGGGTCATAGCGATGATAGGTTACGTCATTCTAATGAAAAGGGGCTGCTTTTGCTGAGGATGAAGCTTTTATAGGCTATAATAGGCCAAAAGGTGAAATGGAAGTGTCATCATCCTGGCCGTTTTTACAAGCAACCTGTGCCAAGTTTTTGAGCGCAGTGCATCAAAGCCAGACAACATTGCTATTCACTTTCTAACAGTAATCACGGAGCCCTTCTCTATGTTTATATCACGAGTTTGAATCGAGTGCTCGGAAAAATTTGTAAATCTGATTTTATTTTTGGTGAATGCAGCAAACATCAACATAACCAGAAGACCAGACGTTAGATGGAGTTGTGCTGGCATGGTCATACTTGCCAGCCTAATTTAGAAGACTGTCAAAAAATGGTCGCGCATCTTAGGGTTTAGTTGTAATCAAGCAGAGTAAGGAGGAAAAGAATCTGGAGTCGCTTTTGCTGTGAATTTCGTGACTAGAGGAAAGGGGAAAAGAGGGAAGGTAGTGCTGAAATTAACTAGTGTTCAGCGTTAGTAAGGCAAGTCAGGAGGCATGCTGGGTGCATTCCGGTAAGTTGCACGTTGTGAAGACAGCTGTGCCAGACTGCACCAAGCGCGCATCAACCCCACTGGCCGCACTGTGCTCTGCTGGTTTTGCACCGGTGGCTGAAGTGGCGGGCTGTGTGATTTTGAGCTTTGTTCGGAACTCCCTACTTGTCTGCAGATGGTATAGCTGTGAGCGAAGTTCTCAAGGAAGCCAGTGAAGTGCGAATGCATGTGAAGGCTGCTGGTGATGCGGTATGTTGTAACCACCTGCTGGGCAGTGGGACTCGTAAGAGCTTTTGCATGGCATGCATGCAAATTCGAGAGCCTATTGCAGCAAGTGCAGGAGGGCGGAATTATGGGAATTTTCGTGCTTTAGAAGAAAGTGTTATATAATGCCTAGCATTTGTGTTTTCAAACCTGTTATGAGCTCTGTGTGCTGTTGTAATGCTTTTGTTAATATTCTGTTATGCTTTTATTAATCAATTGTGGTGTCATCTGGGCGCGCCGTGCCCGAAATTTTAGGCAAATGGACCACGGAGTAGGCACTCCTGGGACTGTATGTGACCTAATTGGCTCTTGCATGGGTTTACACATGTGTAATACTAGGTGTTTGCATGAACCTGACAATGTCGGGTCAAGTTGGCCGTTCAGGCTTGTGTAAATGCTTAGTAATCGTTGGGTCGGGCTAAGTCAACCAAATTGCAAGCAGTTCGTTGCTCAGCCCCATCTTCTTGGCAATGTGCACACAAGCATCGTCAAGTCATAGAGTCAGATCATTCGGAAACTGTTTTGTACTGGCACTTCTGGGACAGAGGGAGCATGCCACAGTTGTGGGTGGCACTTTTGCATGTTCTGTCTTGCTTAACACTGGGCATTACTGTACCTACGCCGGTCCTTACTCACCAAGATTAAGTTCAGGAAAATTCGCCATCAAGTACAAGTGTTCTTGTTGAGGCCTTTTCCCGACTTACCTTGGGTTCCTGTAAACGAAGCTGTAGTAGTAGACTCCTGCCATACTTAGGCATATGCATCATTAGTGGAAACCACTGCTGTATGGTTCACTTGTGTCCCTTAAGGATACGTTTGTTGTTTATAAGCACATGATGTTAGCTTTATATTGGCTGCATCAACGAGATGTTGGCTCTGAATTTATCGTATGGAAGCTCATTTGCCATTTTGCTGGATAAATAATCATGTTCTTAAATGTGGCAGGTTTTGATTGCTGATATTAGCACCATTGCATTGCTGAGTGATAGTAACAAACTGGTAGTCGTGTTTGTGCAGTAACCTTTTCTGTGGCACTGCTGTGCCAGCAATAGCTCAGCAAGTCTAGTAGGCAAGTCTGATGCGTCTTGCAGAATGTTTTAGAAGTTTGCAGGCATCACAGAACACCTTTGTGTCATGCTGGTATGCAGAAGGGTTGAAATGCGGGCCAGTTGGTGCATTGTACCTTGAAAAAAAAACAGTCACAAAAGACAAGGGACAAGAGAAGGAGTGTTCACGCCACAACGACAGGACCAGTCGTTGGACCAGTCGTGAACACTCCTTCTCCTGTCCCTTGTCTTTTGTGACTGGTTTTTTTTCATGCTGGTAGTGTGAGGTGCTGTAACTTCGTACAAGTGAGCCAAATACGGTTTAGCATTGAAGTATTATTAGGATGGTTTTTGTTGGCTTTTCTCAGAAAGGAGCAGGAGGTATTGCACACTTTTCATTTCTACACTTTTCACATACATTTTAGAGCGCCACTCTTTGCCACCCGTTCTTGGATTCCACGTCATAGTCGGCATTACACGCCACCTGCCACGGCAAGAGCGGATGAATGGAAAACTGGAAGGTGGCTGCCACGGGAAGATCCCGGAGGGCGGCTAGTAGCGTAACGCGCCACCTCCCAGCTGTGGCAGGTAGTAGCAAAGCGAAATGCCACCTATCACTGAATCTTGCCGTGGCAGGTGGCTCTCTTAAATTTTGTACCTTAGCATATTGCAAAACTAAAATACATAAACAGCTGCGCTTAAAATTCGCATTACCGACTATCGCAATTGGCTGTGTATACATACAACCTTTGTCCGTAAAGTTCCGAGACTTAGTCCATTAAAAAAAAATGCGTTGAAATCATTGAAATCATTTGTGCAGCACCCCTTCGAAATAATCTCCCTTGCAGTCTATACACAGCTTCCAACGCTTCTTGAGGTCTTGGAAACAGATGGAAAACGCTTCTTTTGGCAGGGCTGCCAGCTCCTATGTCGTGGCGCCTTGAATGGCCTCCCCACTCCCCATCCAGCGACCTTTTAGGGCTCTCTTCACACAAGGAATCGGGAAAAAATCGCATGGGGTGAGGTCAGGCGAGCATGGCGGATGGGGAACTACAGTAATGCTGTGCTTGGCGAGAAATTTTGTCACGCTGAGAGTAGCGGGCGGCCTTGCATTATCGTGGAGAAGGCTCCATTGTCCAGATGCCCATAAGTGAGGGCGACGGCGTCGCAGTGCATCACGCATGTGTTGGAGCACGCGGATATAAAACTCCTGATTCACCGTCTGCCCTTGTGGGACGAACTTGTGGTGTACGACACCTCAGGCATCGAAAAAAACTATCAGCATCGTCTTTGTTTTGGTCTTCTGTCGCTGCACCATTCTCGACGCCGGAGAGCTTGTGGACCGCCATTCGGCGTTCTGCCTCTTTGTTTTGAGGATCGTATTGAAAACACCATGTTTCGTCTTCAGCAATGATGGTGTCGACGAATGCCAGCATCCTTCTCTGCCTCAGAGAGTAAATCAGCGCTCACTGATGCCCGCGTGTCCTTCTGGTCCTGTGTGAAGGAGTGCGGCACAAGTCTGGCATTCAGCTTTTGTTTCCCCAAGTTCTCACATAGAATTTGGTGGCATGTTGTTCTTACTAATGTCGAGAGCATCTGATAGCATGCGGATTGTAATGGTGCGGTCTTGCTGTATGATTTTCCTGATCCGAGCCACGTTGTTTTCATTCTGTGAGGTTTAAGGGTGCCCCTGCCTTGTGTTGTCTTCCACAGACGTTCTCCCCGAAACGAACCTCTTGTGGAACTCGAAAACTTGTGCCCGCGATAATGTCTCATTGCCGTAAGCGCCACGAAGGAGCTGCTACATCTGTGTGGCTGTCATGCCAAGCTTCACACAGAATTATAAGCTTACACGTCCATCTCTCCACATTCACTCACAGTAGAATGTGCAGACGACAAGTGACAACGTATTTACATGTAGTGCCATCTAGCGGCTCCCTCAGCAACTAACATAAATAGCTCAGGTTAGCCCGAAAAGATTGTGCTACACATACGCACCAACATTTGCTTTGGGGAATTATTTCTATAGAAGAAAATAAATCAGTCTCGAAACTTTACGGACAAAGGTATTTTTTGCCCGTGGTTTACTGCTGCTACAATAGCACACATGGCTCAGTCTGTGCACTCTACTGCGTGCTAGCGCATGGTATGCTTCAAAAGCAAGGGTTCGGGCAAGTTGTTTGTTTTAGTTAAAGTTGGTCGCAGAACAAAAAGGGATGACACGGGAACCAGACGCATAGCACTGACCGTCGAAGAGTTGAGTCAGTGCTGTGTGTTCGGTTCTCGTGTTTGTGCTGTCTTTATTCGTTGCAATGTGATCAACCTTAGCTTCAAAAGCAGTCTTCACACTCTGTACAGGGGGAGTGCACATGCAACTGCTGCACAGAAAAGGCCTTAATAAGGTAATAAACATTGTCCATTTCGCGCTCGTGTCTGTGTACAGCACCTGGTGCTAACTGCTCGCTACACTGCACATTTCAATTTAGGCGCCAAATGTACTTCCTTGTGATGCATGGTGTAGCGAGTACTTTTCTACTTGGCATGTAACAAACTGTAGCTGTGATTCAAAAATATCATTGTAATGCGTCAGCATCAGAACCCCCATGTTGGAATAATTCGTCCATCCATCCGTCTGAAGCCTCAGGTGGCAAAGTGGAGAGAGTGGAAAAAGAAGAGAGGGTAGGTGGAGATGGTTGGCAAGCGGTTGACAATCACAGTAGAGGGGTGGGGAGAGTGGATGTGTCAGAGATAGCTGGATTTCATTAGGTGAGTGGAGTGGGCGTGTCACGTGGTGATTGATGGGACCCATTCGTAGTCTGAACCTGTCAGCAGCTGCTGCGCTCCGTCTGGCAGGAACATAATGCTGACGCATACTGTGCCGCATGAGTCACATTGATGGTCTGTGATTTATTTTTAGCCTTAATTGATCAGCATTTAACACATGTACCATTCGTGATTAAATTTTATCGGTTTTCATGCGGCACTGCAGGGAAAAGCTTCGCGACATTCATGCGTATGCCATCTTCACATTTGCTACAAGTAACAAGCTCATGCATTTTGTACTATATTTCATGATTAATTTCAAAAAAACCTAATTAATGTAACAGTCCTTATTTTGACATCACCTTATACTGACACCACAGGCTGATTGTGACCATTTAGATTGAACTAGCGAGAAACTATTTTCTGCAAAAGAAGTGAGATACTACTACACGTGAACAATATTGACAAAGGCTTTGACCCTGCAGGCACGTTTTGTTCAAATGAAAGAAACTTTTCTAATCTTCAAGCATTCCCATCATTATTGTGTTCGGACAATAACTGGAAGTTGCAGCAAAAATGCTGTTAATGAACATGCATTGAACACCTTGTCAGTTGTGCCCATGTGATGTGGGTATTGCAATTAATAGACAAGTTGGTTGTTTGGTTTATGAGGTTTAACGCCCCAAAGCGAATCAGGCTACGAGGGGCGTCGTAGTCGAGGGCTCCGGTAATGTCGACCACCAGTGGTTTCGCACAGCACACGGACCTTTAGCATTTTGCCACCATCAAAATTAAATCACCGCAGCTGGGATCGAAGCGGCGTCTAATGGAATCTATTGAATTTCAACGTTACACACACAGATTAGTTTTTGCTATGTGCAAGTTGTATTTAATGTCTGTACTAGGAAGGGCAGCTTTCTAAAGCCACAGATGGGCTTGTAGGGCATCGTAAACATCCATTAGAATCAATGTTTTTGTACAGTGATCACACAATGGCAGCGTATCTATGACTGCAAATGTTTAAATCAAGCGTAGTATCTTGAAGCTTATTAAAAATAGATCATATGTAAAATTACCTTCCAACTTCTCAGAAGTACCACATTCGTGGAGAAATGCAATTGAAAATTGCCAAAATGCCTAGGAAAAGAAATTTTGGCAGCCAAGAAAGGAAAAGGAGCACTTTATGCGAGGACTGTGGAAGGATGAGTTGCACCCAATTGTGGAAAACGATGAACCCTAAGAAATGATATGTGAAGGTGTTGCAATTCACATTTCATGCATACTGGGCTGCCTTGCATTACGACAACTTGTCCAGGTTGACTGCCACAAGTCAAGGAAAACCCCTGATACATACAACCGCAGCTTTCTGTTAGACATTTTATTTGCAACATTCGTTATCTAGCTGACAGGTTATCAATATCCCGAGGTGAATGTGAGGTGCAGGATGAAACGGGGGCCATGTCTGGATACTGGAGAAAATGTGGTGTGATGAGCCTTGGGAGCCTTCCTCTTCACGTGGCTCCAGGCAGTTTTGCGGCCACATATTACGGTTGACAGTGCTTCATTCTGTAACCTAATACCACAGTTACTTGCATAATGGATGCAGTCTGTGGGAAAAAATTTGAATGGTAATTTTGGTGCATTTATTACATGCTGTAAAACTTGGTGTGGTCAATTAAACTTCCCCAAATTTTGGCGACTGAAGTAGGCAAGGCATTTATTATGCAAGTGCATCCATTATGTAAGTAAATATGGTGTACGAAAGCCTGAAACAAAAATAGAAATAAGTATCTGCATGAGTGGAACAAATTCCTAGCAACTTTGCCACAGCACCATACCTATGACTGCCAAGCAAATTCATTTATAAAGTGCTTTACTATTGTGAGGGAAGGCCATTCTCAACTAGTTCTACCACGGCAATATAAGTCCGTGTGACACATTGCACCAGCAATGTTCCGAAAAATGAGTAATACTGTTTGTCTGCTGCAGCAGTATTGCCTTTGTTAAATAAGATGAATGGTAGTTATGTGCTCCACGATAACTACATATTCTCAACTGTCCTCTAAAAGGGCAGTTCACTGTGACATCACGACATGACAAAGAGGTATGTATGCAGCATGGAGTGCCACTTGATACTGCTTTTCCTGAAGTGCACCACATGCAAACAAAAATGATAGTGAATGCAAGGCAGGTATGAACAAGCAACAGAGTGCACTAATTGCCTAAAGATGAGAAATGCTTGCTAATTGTCAAGAGGTTCTCTGTTGAGCAGCACCAGAGAAAATTTACTCACACATGCAGATTCTGAGTGGGGAATGAGGGGCCTGAAATATCTTATTTTTAAACTGTGGGGTTTATATTTGAGAGCGACACATGGGCTATGAGGGACACCATAATGGAGGTCTCCGGATTAATTTGCACCCCCTGGGGCTTTTTAACGTGCGCTGACTTTGCACAACATATTGGCATTCTTGTATTTTTCCTCCACTGAAATACAGCCGCCACGGCCAGGATCAAACCCTGGGGTAAGCAGTCTAAAGACGCCAGAGCCACTGAGGTGCCATAGCGGGATGAGTTCTCCATTCCTAGGAGGAAAATTTCGGGAAGAAAGAATGACTAGAAAGGAATTACTTGAGGCCTGTAGTGTACCCTTACTGGTGCTGCTTGACATGGGATATCAGTTCCCTTGTTATGACCATGCGGGCTTCAAGAAAATTAGCAAATGGCACTCCTCTTCCCTGCTGTGTTTTGAGCTTGCTATGCTGAAGAACTTTGTCAAAGCAGCCCAGCAACTACCTCACAAAATAATCCTCACCTGAAATCTGCCATCTTCAGTTGGCAGGGTCTACAAACAGCCAGCACATTCAGGTGCTACTTTCTGCATTAAATATTTTCCCTCATCAAATCTGCAAAAAACAAACACAAGCAAGGCAAGCACACAACTTGTGAAAAAGCTACATTTTCTCTAGTCAAGGACAAGTGAGCACCTGTCCCTATGACCAGTGTGGTTCAGCCTAAAATTTGGATGGCTAGTCTGGTGTAAAAATTTAGTTCTCTATAAAAAAGTTTTGCAGCCCATTCTGCTCTGCACACAAAGATACAGCAAGCTTCCTGCAATGCAAGCATGACAAGGACTATGTATTGCTGGATTAAAGCAACAGCATGCATGTGCTTGCACATGTGCGCATGCATTACATGGTCAACACATGTGCATGTGAACATGTGGCAAGCCTCACACTGCTTGCAATGAAGCTCACAGCCACTGCATGATTTGCTAGTCCTTTGCACTGTGTGCTTGAAGTTCACCAAGCTTTGTGACTTTACATGCCACTGGCCATCTCCCACTCTCTCAGTACTGGTCTTACAAAGCTCAATCCCCACTTTATGCCTCCCAAATAGGGCAGATTTGCGGTGGTCTGCTCCTCCTTTCATAAGTGCAATAGCCCTGTTGTAAAGCTTGTCAGACGTCAAATAAAAAAGTACTTTGATTAATTTATCCAGTCGCCCATTTATCTTGCCACCAAAGTGAGAGTACTTCAGTGTCTTGTGCATTGACTCCAAGTGATTATTTGTTGTTAATCCAATGTACTGCCGATAGCAGTAAGCCCACTGACACGCCCTCTTTGCGTATGTTTTTTCAAAATATCTGATGAAGCCATCCAGCTCTTCCAGCTCCTTTGGAGCAAGGCGATTAAGCTGCTGCTCTTTGGAATAAATGCTAAGAAACGCAGGGAGCAACTGTTGAAACTATGTCTCATCTGTGCACTTCATCAGAGTGTGTAGCATGTCCCTTATTGTATCCCTGCAGTCCTTGTTCGTGACCGTATTCAGGCGCGCGCCCCAGTTGTGCAGCACGTGCCAGCTGCAAAGCAGTCGACTCTTCAGGGTACCCATCACCTGCTCCCATGCATTGCCATAAACAGGGGCATCATCAGACATAAATGCCTGACACTGTACTGTTTGTTTTTTCTTTGATGGCCTCGAAAAACCTCACCATGGTGCCCATGTTCACCCTTTTTGAAATCACATAGGCACACGGGATACCAGATCCGTCTTCAGAAATTGTGAGCAGGGTTGTCAGTTGAAATTTGTACTTATTTGTGCCATGGGTGGAGTCAATGCACAGTTTCTCTGTCCCCAATTTAGAAAGTAACTCTCGTTGTGGGAATGTCATTAACGCTAGCTCAAAGTCACCATTATGACTGTTGGGGTCACCCTTCTTCATGTAATACAACAGTGGTGACTCGTTTTCCGCCCTCATTTCTTCGACCCATATGTCAACACTTTTAAAATCGTCTGGATCTCTCTGCTCTTCTTTGCCAATCCTAAACTTATCTGCAATGTTGCGGAGGTCCTTAGTGGTCACAAGTTGCATCCGTGGGCTTGATCCACTTGTGCCTGCTCGGATGTTGTGCACAACGGTTTTTGCGGGCACTCCTTCTGCTAACCGACCTGAAAATTGTACAGAAAAAAAAAACTGTTAGCATCTCTGGTACATTTGCTTACTGCCATTTAATAAAGTGACAGATACTTCTTGTCAGATTCCTTTGTCTTCAGCCTTGTTCCTTTTTTACAGATGACACAAATTACATCATAACATTAATTTCACTTTTGTGGCACTGCACAGCACACGACAAAATGCTTGTTTCACAGCCAGATGGTATTCATTTTATGTGCTTGAGTGTTTAAACATGCATAGAATGCAAAACAGGAAAGTTATATACAGCCTGTTATAAATGCAGGATATAAAAGCTCTGAAAATGTGGACAAGAAAAGAACAAGGACATCTGGTTCTCATTCAGTCCCGTTTCATTCTACATATTCAGAAAGTGCACCAATTGACCTGACTGCACCTTTAAAGGAGTAGACAAACCAAATCTCCGAATGCGTTCTTTGTTTCTTTGGACTGGAGCACAATACTGTGCATGAGGCGCAATGTAAAATCCTGAATAATTTCTAAGTGAATATTTTTCTCAAGCTGTTTCGGCTTCAGCAGCCGAATGACTGCTGCTAAGTAAGAGACTATTTAAGGGTGTGCAAGTTATGCATAAACTGCAATATAATCTGCTTGTTCTTTTTTTTTGTGATTTGAACTCTTGTCCAGGCTTGTGTTTAGTGGTTTTTGAGGAATGGAAATGGCACTGTGGGCACCTGAACGTGCCATGAGGGAAGGCAGGAACGTGGGAGTGAACGAAGCAAGGGAAAGCCGTAGTGGAGGGCTCCGCAATAATTCCAACCATCTTGGAATCTTTGGGCACTGACAATGTGCAGCACATGGGCACCTCTTGCATTTCGCTTCCATCGAAACGCAGCTGTTGCGGCCGCGTTCGAACCCGGGTATTCCAGCTCAGTAGCATTCAAACCACTGAACCACTTCAGCGGGTTAGGCTTGCATAACAAATGCTGCGAATTAAAACGACGAAAGCAGTGACCATCAAATCATCTGTGACGTCACAGCCACCGTTCAGCTGTTGAAACCGTAACAGCATAAGAGAAAAACATTCAGTTATTGTCGCTTGTTGGTACAATTCACATGGTTGTCAATATCTTCTCATGTGCTGTGCATCGTTGCAAAGACTGAACGTACAGCTAAAATTTGGTATCTCTACTGCTTTAATGCAGCCTGTTATAAGTACTCTAAACGGCTTATTAACATGGGTTCACGAAACAAAAATTTTCTGCACGTAGTACAAAATTTGGAGAGGATAGAAATGCAGTTATGGTCACGCAAAGTAATACATGAAAAAACAAAACCTTTAACTGATACCATGATAACCTTTAACTATTTATGTGGCAACAGTGGACACTGGTGTCTCCCACCTGCACAACTTTACAATTTGTGTATAGCTTGTGAGATGGCCATTGCCACTCTAGGACCGGAAATTCCTCATATGAACGCTGCACTGAACTATAAATGTATTATTTTTCTTTTGTGTCATGGTGAAAGCAATATCAGCAGTTAAACTTCGTGCTCATTTCTGACGAGTGATGTTTCCAGCTGGCATTTTTTGGAAGCGACACAATCTTTATCCGGGCTTCCAAGAACATTTTTGTTATATTCCGCATGTCAACAGGAATGTCGGGACCCTGTTTGTGAGTGGATTTCGTAACTGGATGCACACTACTCTGTTTTATGTTTGAAAGTGTGGGCGTCAGTGAGGAATCATTACGATTAGCAATGACTCTGTTCCAGGCATACATTTTTAATGCAACGAAACTCTGCAGCGGCGTTAACCAGCAGTGATCCCAAAAATCCCAGATGATGTCTCTGTGACATCAAATAAAAATAAAATTTCGAAGGTGCAGGGAATTGAGCCCAGGACTTCGAGATTGCAAAGCGAGCGGGGAACCCACAGGCCACAAAACCATGTTGCGTCTGGGCGAGCAGAGGTGAACCAAGTTTATGCGTTACCTTACAAATGTATGCTAATGAGTAGGTGTGTAAATAGAAAGAGAAAAATTTGAAATGAAAAGGAACTGAAATAAAAATGCTTTCACACTCATGTAAGTAGTTTAAGCGCCCTTAGTAATTTTTCTTGGTATTGCATTCACCTAGTGACCTAACAGGTTTTCATTGTTCATAGTTAAGGGGGATCCGATAACCGAGGAGACCTTAGAACTGTTCTTCAGCTTTCTAGACGATTAAAAGCAAGGCACTGAATGATTTGGGCAGTGGTTTTCGAGCACCCTCCACTTTGGTTCTCACAGAGACATTAGATTGTGCAAAGCCAACACCAAAGGAAGCTGCAGGATCTCTAAATGCATGCTCAACCAGTTGGCGATGGTAGGGAAAATGACAATGGGATGGGCTGCTGTAAAGCTTACTGACATTCCTGCGAGCATTAGTAATGAAGTGACAACACAGTGAAATAGTCCGAATTAATGAAAGTTCACTGCAGACGAACCTGTCTTGTGAGAAAAAACATGCCCCTTATACAACCGTTAGCCTGGTAGCGTTGTTGCTCTTATCAGAACAAAATGCCTACGCTTTCGACAGGCGGCCAAAATGGGGGCTAGCATTTAATTTTTTATTTGGCTCTTGATGCTGCAATTGTCATTCAAGACGCATTTCATGGAGCTCAAGCCAAATTCTTGTGGCTGAAGTTTAATGTCAGCCGACTGAGAGACAAACCTAGGATAGTCAATGAAACCAGCAGAAAAAAATTGGCGGTGGTTTAGCTCTGGTTAAACCTGGTGTGACGCGATAGCTACAGCTGGCCGAGTGGAACTCGCTTAGTCGAATTGCAAAGTCAGTCTTTCGCCGCTCCGTTTTGCTGGGCGTTTCATCTTCACCTTCGTCCCACTTGACATGGCGCATGCGCACAAATGTTGCAGCTCGGTTTCGCCTGCTCTGCACCATGTGGCTGGTCAGGTGACGAACCACGTGGCCATGTTGCGGTGGCCATGGTCACGTGCCACCACCACGCTAAAGGCTCGAAATGCTACCGTTATGTAGCTATCGCTACAAAAGAAAACAGACACTGCAGTGGTTCAGTTCTAGACGGCATTCCTAATCATGTTCAATTCGAAAGACTGGACCACTTCCACAAAGCATCTCTAAACTAAACAGCATGAAGTTCGTACGCGCAATGCGCCTGCAATGTGCCATTGTGGATCAATTGTTTTTCACCCTTCCATGCGACCAAGCAAGCTCAAGTGTATTGCACTATAGTCAGATACAGCTCAATAACAAAGTGGCGCATGGCCCTCAAAGAAGACCCTCCATTCAATGGTATCAGCTGATTTTCATGACCCAGCAGTTAAGCCGCAACTAATCCCCGTTCATCTGCCACCATCCTGCAATGCTACTCCTTAGGATTAACGTGACATCATAAGAATTGGTCGACACCACTGCCTAGAAGGCTTCCTTTGAGGGGCATTGGTCACTTGGTTCTTAAGTTGTATCCTACTATAACTTATTCTGCCCCCTCGTTTTGTGGGACATACCTTTTCCCACTTTACAATAGGTGTTTTCATGTGTCGTACCACCTCTTTTGTGCCATGAGTGCATTGCAGGAGAATGAAAATTCATTGTAATGATCACTCTTCAGTTCAATGAACAAATTATTTCCCTAAATTTCTAGTAATGCACTTTTGTCTCACACCATACGAAGGGTTGATAGAGTGTAGCCTCTAAATGTTTTTACATTCTGGTACGGTGAACACTGCATGCACAAACGCTTTGTACAAGAGGAGTGGCTAACCTGCAAGCACTCTGGCCTCATCCTGGGACAGCCTCTGGTGGCAGACTTCATTGAAGTGTCCGTAGTGTTTCTTTTGAAACACTACATATACTTTGCTGTCTTTCTCCGTAACCTCTAGAGTTGCAGAGCAATGTTTGCCAATTCTGCAGCTTCCTTGCCCCCTTTTCTGCCTTTGGCGCTGTTCTATAGGAAGCTCTTTGTGCGTGCCGGAACGGTGGCAATGCAGGTAGCGTTTGAAAACACTTGATGCGCTTTCTTTCCTTCCTGTTGAAGCTATGAAATGACAGCAAGTTCTGCTTTCTTCTCCATCTTTCCAGGTGCAAAATTCTGAAATGGAAAAATTATAAACATAACTAAGCACTCCACACAGTAGAAGTTAATTATTGGTGCAAGAGCACTATTCTGATGCGTAAACACCCGAGCAAGATTTTGTGAAGTATGTGGGTCTGTGCCAAGAGCATAGCAACGGCAGCATAGCAACCAGTGTCATAGCAGCATTACAGCATAGTTATGACGTGATCAAAGTCCATGACTAAAAAAGTAAAAGAAAAAACAGGCCTGAACATACATGTGCTTCATTTTGATAAAAATGTACACAATGACAGTGCATGAAAAATGGCATAAGGCAACATTAGAAAGCCAACAGTGAAGTAACAAGACAAGGCAATGTTCATGCAATTCTGCTTTTGCATGTTTATAGAATTTTGGCAAAAATTCTCTTTTTTTTTTGTGCATCACACCACTTTCATTTTTTTGAAAGGCAAGTGCAAAGTGAAGTTTGCTCTTTTTACATAGACTAATGAAAAATGCAAGCACTATGGATTGGGAACACGGGCAATACTCCCGCGCTACTACTGGCGCTCTGCTTGTGCCAAGTGCACATGACAATCACGGATTTAGTTGACCATTTTTTGCCTTTTGCCAGTAGTGCAGAACTGCGTTTCCCAGCTTATTTTTACTATTAAAAAATTGATCAGTCATTCACTTACGGGTTTTTCATGCTACTGGTGCATGAGCAACAATTTCTGGAGAATATTGTTTAATATACTAGGTTAACTGATTACACGAACTGTTACATAGTCTACCTCTGCAAAGCTCATTCCTGCATGGCAACCTTTTACGTGGCCCTGTCCTTGGACCACAAATTCAGGGCAGCTTTGTTGACTTCCAGAGGCTAGAATAACACTGGGCATTCCTCCTGCACACTTCTGTGTGTTGCAACTGCGATGGCTACAGCACTGCCAAGCCAGTGCATGCCGCGACAATGTCGTGTGTCCTGTATGTGTGTACCTCTGTCACATTGCGGTTGTGATGGAGATATGAAGTGCAGTTCGGTCAAGACATCGCAGGTGCAACAGAGCATAAGCAAGGCCTGTAGCACCGAGTCTTGCTGCTAGGATAGGCTGCACGAGCAGTTTTTTTTCCTGCAGTGGCTAATTTAAATATGAAAGAGAGCCCCTTATGGAGGACCTAGGATACCAAAAAAAAATCTGCAAACACACTTAAGCGAGAATGCGAAATCATTGAGTCACGGCTACGCAGCATGACTAAGCAAACTTTGTACAACCTCTGTACACATTGCATTACTTAAGTGCTGAGTCATGCTATGCTTCATAACCATTATGAGTCGCGGCTATGACTACGCATACTTTACGTCGCTTGTATGATGATTATCGATTTTTATGGCGCAAAGGCATCTATGGCCAAGGAGCGCCATGACACAAGGTATTTTTGACTTCTCAGGGTGGGGTCAAAGACCCCGTTTCCAAGCAGTTCACCCCAGATAAGGCGAGCACCAGGCCAGGGGAAAACTTGTACCCATTGTATCACCGGTGAGTGCCCGGCGGCACTGGGGATCGAGCCCCGCACCTCCCGCATGCGAGGCGGATGCTCAACCACTTGGCCACCGCGGCGGTCATTACGTCGCTTGTAAAGTGCCGAGTCATGATACATTGCAGAATGACTGACTACAATCATGACTTCCATAGGTCATAGTACGCTGCGTTTCAAATTTGACTAAAACGCGCATGTCATCGCGAAGTTTTTATGCGCAAAACCACGTGCATGTTTCACCGGGTGAGTGTAAGCCCGTAAATAAAAATAAAAAACGAACGGGCTTTGTATTAACACACTTCAAAAGCGCGCACTCGAAAGGTCAGTAAACTGCAACTTTTAAAACAGTAATCGAAGCTATAACGAGCGTCCGACTGCCTCCCGCTCTGCCCCTTTGCTGTCGTGACCACTGCGTGCATGCATGCAATAGCATCGACTTCGTTTCTTACCTGTATTAGAGTCGAAGACTAGATTCTCCACTTCTTCCTCGAAGTTGTGTTCGTCCACATGGTGCCGCCGCAGGTCACGAAGAATGACAAAATGCTTCGGACACAAGTCGCACGAGAACGACCGTACCATCATCGTCAGCGCTTCCTCGTCTTTTACATGCTGCAAAGCTCCTTCCCCGTGAACGTTCTTTACGTGTTTTCTTAAATTACTAGTGTTGGAGAACGCCTTGTCGCAAAACTTGCACCACTTCCGTTCGGAATTTTTGCCGGTGGTCGCTGAAGCAGCACCAGCGCTCACGTCCGTCTGCATGCTTGAGGCGAAAGGAAATGGCGGGAGAGAGAGAGATGCACCTTGGGATATGGGCACCTATCGTGCCAAGGAACGCGGCGCAAGCAAGGATTTTCGCAAAGAGTTGAAATTCTCCCTATCGGTTGAAGCACAATGCTCCCCAAAAGTCCCCACAGAGTGACGTAGCGCAGAGCAGTGACGTCTGTTTTCAGTTGGCCAATCGCAACGAGGATCATCTTCCTCTGAATAGCCGCTCCGAATGGCATGCGAGCGCCGCGAAGATCAACGCGAGCGGCGCGAGCAGACAGACGATTTCGCGCCGCACCAGGCTGTCGGCAGCTGTGAGACACGGCGGAAAGTGAGACTTCTGCTCCCATTGACAACAAAGACGCGATGCCCAGCTGCTGCGTTCCTGGGTGTCGGTCGCGCACGCCAGGACAAGAACCGGGTGTCACTTTCCACACGTAAGTATACTGCATTTTGTTTTCGTATTTAATTGACTGCGTAATGAGTAAAATGCATGCTCGCAGAACATAACGCACGACACGGCTTGAACGTGGTATTCGTACCGCGCCGGCCTTATTGGTGGCTCTTTGTCCGAGTGCAGTGAATAGTATTGTTTTCAGACAGGTTTCCGAAAGATCCAGAGCGAAGGAGGCAGTGGACTGAGGCCGTTAGACCAGGCCAAAGAGACTGGGAGCCAGCAAAATGGACCTGCGTATGTTCAAAACATTTCCTGCCCGAGCACTTCGATCGGATGTCGCCGCTCGTAGTTCGTATACGTGCGGATGCCGTCCCCCTTCAGGTGAGGAACCACCTATACATTCTCAAGAGGTTGGAAAGAAATGCTCTTATTGAGAAGGTGCTTTATTATAATTTGACTGCATAAGCATGCGTTCAATATGATGTTTTAGGTGTTCGTGCAAGAAATAGAACGATTTGTGAATAAATGGCTTTAGCTAGACGTTATGATCAAGTAGCGCGGCTACAGTACTCCCGCACTGATAAAAAGTAATTGTGTCATTATACTCCTAAACTGGCTGCGGTTTATATATGGCTCTGGTGAAATTCTGCTTACTGTACATGATAATTTATTTATTTATTAGCTTACGCACTCCATCATTAGAAGAAAATAAAAAAAGAGAGCATCGAGCATACCACAGTTTTCCTTGGGGCATCATTTCCATTTAATTATTACTTGTAGTGTGCAAATGTTTGCGCTTAGCAGTAGGCGGTGCATTTTTTGTTGTCATCTCGGCCATAGCACCTGGGAAGTGTCACTGAGAGAGCACTGTAATTCCTTAAAACTATAGTTCGTTTACAAAGGAAATCACCAAGAAGTTCCATAAGGCATAGAGCACCGTACGTATTTGCTCGCGTGATTTGCGCACGTTTTTTCTTTAATTAGGGCTCCAAAAAGAGGGTGCGCAATTTACGCGCAAGCGAGTTATCCGACTTAAAGGAATCATATTCTTAGCGGTAAGAAACAGACACAACACCAAGCTACACACACACAGGACACCGGCTAGACTTCAACTGTGTTTACTGGACACTTGTACGACATAAATATGTATCACTGAGCACACGCAGGTGCCTCGTCTTCCGCATCAGGTCTAACTATGCCCTCCCCTCTCCTGCAAGGCATACGGTTGCGCAGATAAACAATCTCTTTTTCTGCCAACGCCAGGGAGGGAGTGCTTACACACATGTCGCCCGCTTCTTGAATACGAAAGGCTTCGATAATTTCCCTTTCTTTTTATCGGCTCCCACATGCATCACAGACGTAGCGTCATATACTGGGATACAGTCTTTACAACTTCTGCAATGCTTCACCAATTCAGCTCCACCGGCCTGTGACGAAACATCCCTTCTGTGCTCTCTAATCCTGTCGTTGACACACCTTCCGGTCTGGCCTATATATACCTTGCCACAGGCAAGTGGAATGGTGTACACCACTCCCGTTTGGCAGGTTACAAACTTCATTTGGTGCTTTTTGCTACAACACGGCTTCTTCGTTTCTGTGACTGCTGAACATACATATAATCTTACCAGCTTTTCAGGGGCTGTCAACAGAACACCAACACCACACTTCTGGGCAACTTTTTTGAGGCGGTGGGATAGACTGTGGACGTACGGGATTGCGACCCGCCGCTTAAGCCTTCTTCACCTGCCTTCACTTTGGCACCACCAAGCTCCCGTGGTAAAGCTTCGACCACCACATTAACCGATTCTAGAGGGTAGTCCGCCTTGTCCAAACGGTCAACCTGCTCTTGCAGACTGGCTTCCATGTTATGCGGGCACGACTTCTGCAGAGCCGCACGCAGGCTGTTCATCACAATGCCGCGCTTCACTACCTTCTAATGAGCCGAAGCATAATTTAAAACCTGTTTTTTGGATCTCGGCTTATATGCCCAGCACGTACGCTCACCCGTGATGCATAGGGACACTTCTAGAAACTGGATAGTGCCATTCACTGGAAGTTCATGAGTGAACCTAAGCCCATCTGCACATTTGTGAAAAACATCTAAAAAACGAGATACAGAAGAAGCACTTTCCTGGAGGCTATTCAACTTTACAATCACCAGATAATCGTCTACATATCTGAAAGATTTCACAACACTCTTATCTAAACCCTTAGCAATGCGCTTGTCACAATGGGCTAAAAATATATCACTAAGCATAGGCGCTAAACAAGACCCGATACATATTCCATCCTTCTGAATAAAATAGTCATCTCTGAAACACAGCACAGTTGCTTTCAAATAAAAGGATAGCAATTCCAAAAAACTGTTTACTGACAAACCACAAGCGTTCTGGAAGTCTACCGCGCCCCCGTTTTCTATGAGGTCACGGACAGCATCGATTAGTTGTGGCTGCGGAATGCTGTAGAACAAATCTACTACGTCAATAGAGAATGCAAAGTTACCACATGGTGTTTCGTGCTGCTCTTTTAGGTAATCAACCACTTCCATCGCATTCCTGACCCTAAAAGGATCAACTACTGTTAGAAGCTTAAGCTGTTTTTGCATGAACCTTGAAAGCAACCCTTGCCAGGATCCCTGCTCAGAAACAATGGCTCGAAAGGGCAGTCCTTGCTTATGTGTTTTAACTGAAAAAAAGATTCTTAAACTATTCTCCTCAGCCCTGTCCACCTGTTTTTTCAGCGCAACCAAGTTTAACTCCTAACATAAAACCAAGCCTTCTTTCTTTAATTTCGCAACTCTCTTTTCGAATGCATCGAGGTTCTTACATATAGCTTCTTTCGCTTTTGTCAGAAACATATCATTTGGCAGTACTACAAATCCCCCTTCTTTATCAGCTGTTAGCAAAGCAAGCTCTTTGTTCTTTAGATATTCGGTTGTACTTCGTAGTATTTGTGGAGTGCTCTTAGCAGGCTTCTTTCTAGCTAGTACACAGTCCATGCCCTCTGAAATACACCGCTGTTTCTCTTCAGGCGCTACATTATCTGCAATCTTCCTAACCATAGACACAAGACTTACAGGTTTATCTTTGGGCTCCACACAGAACTTCGGACCGCAGCGCAACACCTTTTCAACATCCTCTGGCAACTCTTCATTTATCAGCAGGGTAACATTCTTATTCTTCTCTTCAGCACACCCATCTTCAGCACACCCTTTCGAGCCATTGTTTCTGAGCAGGGATCCTGGCAAGGGTTGCTTTCAAGGTTCATGCAAAAACAGCTTAAGCTTCTAACAGTAGTTGATCCTTTTAGGGTCAGGAATGCGATGGAAGTGGTTGATTACCTAAAAGAGCAGCACGAAACACCATGTGGTAACTTTGCATTCTCTATTGACGTAGTAGATTTGTTCTACAGCATTCCGCAGCCACAACTAATCGATGCTGTCCGTGACCTCATAGAAAACGGGGGCGCGGTAGACTTCCAGAACGCTTGTGGTTTGTCAGTAAACAGTTTTTTTGAATTGCTATCCTTTTATTTGAAAGCAACTGTGGTGTGTTTCAGAGATGACTATTTTATTCAGAAGGATGGAATATGTATCGGGTCTTGTTTAGCGCCTATGCTTAGTGATATATTTTTAGCCCATTGTGACAAGCGCATTGCTAAGGGTTTAGATAAGAGTGTTGTGAAATCTTTCAGATATGTAGACGATTATCTGGTGATTGTAAAGTTGAATAGCCTCCAGGAAAGTGCTTCTTCTGTATCTCGTTTTTTAGATGTTTTTCACAAATGTGCAGATGGGTCTAGGTTCACTCATGAACTTCCAGTGAATGGCACTATCCAGTTTCTAGAAGTGTCCCTATGCATCACGGGTGAGCGTACGTGCTGGGCATATAAGCCGAGATCCAAAAAACAGGTTTTAAATTATGCTTCGGCTCATTCGAAGGTAGTGAAGCGCGGCATTGTGATGAACAGCCTGCGTACGGCTCTGCAGAAGTCGTGCCCGCATAACATGGAAGCCAGTCTGCAAGAGCAGGTTGACCGTTTGGACAAGGCGGACTACCCTCTAGAATCGGTTAATGCGGTGGTCGAAGCTTTACCACGGGAGCTTGGTGGTGCCAAAGTGAAGGCAGGTGAAGAAAGGCTTAAGCGGCGGGTCGCAATCCCGTACGTCCACAGTCTATCCCACCGCCTCAAAAAAGTTGCCCAGAAGTGTGGTGTTGGTGTTCTGTTGACAGCCCCTGAAAAGCTGGTAAGATTATATATATGTTCAGCAGTCACAGAAACGAAGAAGCCGTGTTGCAGCAAAAAGCACCAAATGAAGTTTGTAACCTGCCGAACGGGAGTGGTGTACACCATTCCACTTGCCTGTGGCAAGGTATGTATAGGCCAGACCGGAAGGTGTGTCAACGACAGGATTAGAGAGCACAGAAGGGATGTTTCGTCACAGGCCGGTGGAGCTGAATTGGTGAAGCATTGCAGAAGTTGTAAAGACTGTATCCCAGTATATGACGCTACGTCTGTGATGCATGTGGGAGCCGATAAAAAGAAAGGGAAATTATCGAAGCCTTTCGTATTCAAGAAGCGGGCGACATGTGTGTAAGCACTCCCTCCCTGGCTTTGGCAGAAAAAGAGATTGTTTATCTGCGCAACCGTATGCCTTGCAAGAGAGGGGAGGGCGTAGTTAGACCTGATGCGGATGACGAGGCACCTGCGTGTGCTCAGTGATACATATTTATGTCGTACAAGTGTCCAGTAAACACAGATAATGTCTAGCGGGTGTCCTGTGCGTGTGTAGCTTGGTGTTGTGTCTGTTTCTTACCGCTAAGAATATGATTCCTTTAAGCCGTTACCAACTAGCCCAACTTAATGTTTTAACGGAGTTATCCGAACACGTCCTAAAAAAAAGGTTGGCACCCCTCGCCCCATGGCAACAAGGTTGACACGTCCCCTCCCCCCCCTTCCACACGCTATAGCTCCCCGCGGGGTGGCATGACATGACGGCACGTGCTTAGCTCAAAGCAATAAACGCGCGAAGATTCAATCGCGAAGTCAGCCGTGGGAGGAGATAACGGGCAATAAAACGGGGCCCTTGCGTGTGGCCCGACTTACTAGCGGCAAACCGTATAGCAAACGGTACGGTAGAGTTTTGGATTCGGGCGCGCGCGCAACTGTTCGTCCGGGACAGCGACCGCCAGGCGAGCAAGTCGGGTAAACGGCACAGTTCGCACCCGCGTACATGCTGGTGGTCTGGCTCAGCATAGTGCGCAAAATGTGCGAGGAGTTTTTTTTTATCGGGTTAAAGGTTTGAAACTTTTTGGGGTGCACAATCTATGTGCGGGCGCAAATTACGCGAGTAAATACTGTAAATGTCATACACTTAAGGAAAAAGGGAGCATGTGACAAAGAAAAAAAGACAAAACACCGGCAGAAAGCTTGGCCAAATGTTTAGGGGAATCCCGTTTTCTTTTGCGAAGTTTCTGTGGAAGCAATTTATAGCTTTCCTTTAGCCGCATAGCTGCGCTTGGGTGGATGCCAATGAGTATAATTATAGCTCCCTTATTATACAGATACGGCAGTTCTGCATATATAATTCCTCATACACATACCATACACACTTCATGGCGTATAGCTGGGTGAACCTGAGGAGAGACACCCCACTCTCCCTTCTCAAAAATATGGTAGACCTGCTGTACTAACAATGCATTTCTCTGCTGTTGCTTTCTTAAGAAATGGGTGCACTCTCGCCCACTGGCTGTGTTCCATATTGACAGTCTCAGATTGGTACATCTGTCTGTTGAATTACATGCATCTTTTTAGCTAAGGCTGGCGTTCCACTGCGAGCATGTGATGCACCTCATTATTCATTTACAGCAGGAACCCCTTTCACAGCAGCCAGGCGATGGCACAGCTGTTGCTGCCACTGCTCTGCATGGCGCCCAGCAAGCACTAACACAAAGTCACACATCTCCAGCGTCTCCACTGCAACAGGTATTTTCAAACAGCGCTGTTTTGTGACTACTACAGCTATTCAAAGCATCACAGTGGCTGTGTATATGTTGGAGTAGGAGCTACAAACACTGCTTCCTGGCACGGGCTCACCAGAAGATTTATCCGAATCCCATGACACACTAGTCATCATATTTCTTAACCCTTCAGACAGCACTCAAAACAGTCTTAAAGTGTGATGCTCCACCTCCATCTTCCACTAGCTGCTTAAAGCTGAACACCTTGTATGCTTGGTACATGATGTATGCGTTAACAGACAAAGAGGGCAATATCATTAGCAATATGGATAAGATATCAAATAACCAAAGAGACACAAATCTATGCAGTAGCCAATGCAATCAGAACGTTAATGAGAGAAGCCGCAGCGCACAGCAATGGGACATCCCGTAGCAGTAAGAGAAGAGGAAGTAACGGAAGCCTTAGTAGGAATGAAAAGCGGGAAAGCAGCTGGGGAGGATCAGGTAACAGCAGATTTGTTGAAGGAGGGAGGGGAGATTGTGCTAGTAGAACTAGCCATCCTATATATGCAATGCCTTGTGACCTCGAGAGTACCAGGAGCTTGGAAGAATGCTAACATTATCTTTATAAAGGAGACGTCAAGGACTTGAAGAATTACAGACCGATCAGCTTACTGTTCATTGCCTACTAAGTATTTGCTAAGGTAATCGCTAATAGTCAGGACAACCTTAGGCTTTAATCAACCAAATAATTAGGCAGGCTTTCGTAAAAGATACTCAACAATAGATCATGTTCACGCTATCAGTGAGTGATAGAGGAATGCACAGATTATAACCGACCCCTATATATGGCCTTCATTGATTACGAGAAAGCATTTAACTCAGTGGAAACCTCAACTGTCATGCAGGCACTGCAGAATCAGCGTGTGGAAGAGTGTTATGTGAAAATATTGGAAGATATTTATAACGATTGCACGCCTACCATAGTCCTCCATATAGTCAGCAATAAAATTCCAATAAGGAAGGGTGTCAGGCAGGGAGACACGATCTCGCCAATGCTATTCACTGCCTGTTTACAGGAGGTATTCCGCGGCCTGAAATGGGAACATTTGGGATAAGAGTTAATGGAGAATACCTGAGTAATTTGCGATTCGCTGATGACATTGCCTTGCTAAGCCACTCAGGACAAGAACTGCAAAGCATGATCAATGAGTTAGACAGGCAGAGCAGAATGGTGGGGCTAAAAAATAATATGCAGAAAACCAAAGTAGAAACAGCAGTTCGCAACTGGTAGCGAGGTGCTGGAAGTAGTAAGAGAATATGCCTACTTAGGGCAGGTAGTGACCGCTAATACAGATCATGAAACGGAAATAACTAGAAGAATAAGAATGGGTGGAGCGCATATGGCAGGTTCTCCCAGATCATGAATGGCAGTTTACCATTATCCCTCAAGAGAAAAGTCTACGACAGCTGTATCTTACCGGTACTCATCTATGGGGCAGAAATGTGGAGGCTAATAAAGAGGGTTCAGCTTAAGTTAAGGACAACACAGTGAGCTATGGACAGGAAAATGACAGGTGTAACGTTAAGAAACCAGAAGTAGGCAGAGTGGATGAGGGAACAAACGTGGGTTATTGACATCCTAGTTGAAATCAAGAGGAAGAAGTGGGCTTGGGCAGGGCACGTAATGCAAAGGCAAGATAACCGCTGGTCCTTAAGGGTAACAGAGTGGATTCCAAGAGAAGGCAAGTGTAGCAGGGGGCGGTAGGAAGTTAGGTGGGCGGGTGAGATTAAGGAGTTTGTGGGAATGCGGTGGCCGCAGCTGGCAAAGGACAGGGTTAATTGGAGACATGGGAGAGGCCTTCACCCTTCAGTGGGCGTAGTCAGGCTGATGATGACGATGATGACATTCCTCCAGAATAAATTTTTTTTTACAGGCACCTATGGATGTCGCTGAAAGCCAGGAGACTTTGGCAGGCCCATCACAACAGGTATTTTACAATATGCAATTTTGTGACTGCATCAAGTCGAAGAACAACAGTGTCTGCGTTTATGTCGCAGCACGAGCGACCAAAAACAGATTTCTGTAACAGAATGCATCCTGGCACTGGCTCAGAGGAAGTTTTCTCTGAATCGCCTCAACACATTAGTCATTTTTATAATCCTTTTGACAGAACTGAAAACACAGCCTAGCAGTGTGATGCTTTTCTATTTTTCAGTAGTTGCTTAGAACTGAATACATCTTATGCTTTGGTAGAAGCATATTTCTCAAGAATAAAATTTTTTTTCACAGGCACCTATGGATGTCACTGAAAGCCAGGAAACTACCAGGCCCATCACAACAGGTATGTTACGATATACCATTTTGTGACAGCAACTGCTAGAAGATTGACAGTGTCTGAGTTTATCTCGCAGCACGAGTCACGAAACGGGTGAATTTTTATGTAAAAGAAAGCTTCCTGGCGCAGGCTCAGAGGAAGTTTTGACCAAGCCACCTCAGCACACCAGTCATATCTTTATTCCTTCAGAGATAACTCAAAACGGTCTGGTAGTGTGATGCTTCTCCACTTTTCACTAGGTGCTTAAAACTGAACGCTTGTTATGTCTCGGTACACACACATTTCTCCTGAACAAAATTTTTTTACAGGCATCTATGGATGTGGCCACAATGCTGGACATTCAGCCAGGGCCATCTCAAGCCTTTCAACTTACGCCAGTAAGTTTCATATCGTCCTGTGTGGTTTCCATCCAGGTTTACTCACTGCATGAGGTAGGATGTCGTTGCAATTCTGCAATGTAAAGTGCAGTAGAACCTGCAGTTGTTTGTCAGGCCCCGTGCTTACCGGAGACAGTAGCAGAGTGCAGTAGGTTCTGCAAAGATCCTTCATATAGGATGGTACCTTTTTGTGGAACCACATAAGCACATTAATAACTGCCACAATATTCTTTCATGTGCCTTCATTGCTTATGTTCGTTACACAAATCAATATAGTCATCTCGTCAGAGTTCCACTACAAATAATCTGTCAGTATCAACAAAAATTTGGCTATGCAAGACATACTCCACCAGGTCAGTGATATCTTTTCTACAAAATTTTCTCACGTTATTCCAAACTGGTTTTACTGATTTTGGACAAGGTCATTGACAGCTATGTAGAAAGTATTCGGTGCAAACTGGCATGCGTGCTACATGAAAAATTTGTACTGTCATGTTTTATTCTTTTTCAGTTGTTCCTTGTATAAGTTTTCATGAAATACTTCTTATATGGGTACATGCCAACCTCTTTAACGTCAGTTCCAGTGGGCATTCAGAAAAGGAGATTGCACGACACAAAATTTAATGCAATAATTTTTAAAGCTGTATGTATTCACGCTTCTACACAGTTGTGCCATTAACCCTGTGCAACAGTTTGAGTGTATAATAAAAATAAAATGTGTAGACATATAACATTACCTTAACATGCTAGGTGATATGAGTTTAACAATGTGCGAGCGTTTTTCTTTTGCAGTGACATCGAAAGGCATTGAGTACATATGCACTGAAGCTGTTGCGTGGCCCAGTAGTGGGCATGCCGAGTAATTTTGTGATTAGCCTCATGTCCTGCTTTCCTTCTTATGCCTTGATGCATGGCGGAGGAGAACAGGGCAACAGGCATTCTAAGGTGGGCTGCATTACTAAACAGTTTATCTTATGCAGAACTTCCGACTTTGCCAACCGCCCCAGCCTCTGTTGGGACGCCACGAAGAAGGAGGCCAGCAATGGTAAATGGACCTGTCAAATGTGCCTATTTCTGAAGCAGAATTCAACACCATGAATGTCAAATGCTTGTGCATATGCCAAGAGCGTATTTGATAGCGTAGTGGCCCATCCACAGCATGCATTATTAGCATAATCTTTAACACAGCATGTGCAGGCACCCAGACTGTGTGAATGGACTTAGCTTGATTTCGCCGTGGCAATTTTTACTAATATCTACTAACTGATCTGCATGGTATATTGTATGCAATGAATTTTTAAGTGTGTGAGTGGCCTGCATATCAAGCTGAGGAGCACATTATGGAATCTTGTTCTTGGACACCTCTCCATCTACCAGAGGAGAATCGGTGAGTCACAGCTTCATTTATTGATCTATTCAAGTACCCTAAGGGTCCACTAGGGGCATTACATAGGGGGAGATGGGGGGGACTCAAAGCGGAACAAAATTGTTTCAAAAACAAAAAAGCAGCGCAGGTACGGCACTCAGGTGCAAGTCGAGAAACATCATTGCCAAGTAAATATTCTTACGAAAATTCACAAAGAAAAAATAAACAGCAGGTGCGAATTAGTCATCTGAGAAATCAAATTTTGTTACTGAAAGTGTGAGGAATCCATATCAGAAAGTGATCCTGACTGAAATAACAAAGACTCTGTTATCATGGCAATCCTGGAAGGTAAATCATTGCATTCTTTCATCATTAAGGTTACAGGTGAATTTTTGTACTTTTCCATCTGGACAAAAACAGGGTTACCCTTGTAGGCATTACCGGCTTGATGCGAGGTGAGGTGCTGGTAAAATATGTGGCAGGGCAAATGATCTGTTGCTATGGTACAATGTGCGAGAAAAAGATGATCAAGTGAATTTTCTGTGCGTTGTGAGTGATGGCATGCTGAGCATTTCCATCAGAGGTGAAGCACTTTGATATTAAAGTAGGACGAGAAGATTAACTGAGCTCCTTCATTCTTTTAATGGAACATTCAGAGTGCTTTGTGTTTTATATGTGCACACTGTTGTAACTGTGGTATGCAAGGCTTGGGTGTGCATTGTTCTAATGATGCATTGCATTTTCTATCTCTCTTCATAGGAGGACACACCCGAAAAAGCTTACTTGAGAGCAAGGGCTGCATGGTTTTCTGCAATGCATGCTCAGTCAAGAAAAAGCATAAAAAGGCTGCAGCAAACAGGGCGGAGACTGCAAAAGAAAAATGCGGAACGAAAATCTGTTCTGTCAGCTTTAACTACGGAGAATATCCTCCTGACAGAGCAAGTGTCTGTTTTAGATGGCCTGGGTAAAGTAAATAAGCACCTACTTGAAAGACAAGTCGGAAAGCATGGTGGAATTGGCACTCCAAAGCAGTACTCCCCTGAACTGAGAACTTTTGCCTTAACTTTAAATTTCTATTCCCCACGAGCCTATCAGTATGTCAGGAAAGTTTTTGACACGTGCCTCCCACATCCCAGAACTCTGCGAAAATGGTACGAGACTGTTGATGGCCAGGCAGGACTTTCAACAGAAGCTTTCAATGCACTAAAAATGAAGTGTGCTGAAACAGCAAGCAAGGGGCACCGAACAGTTTGCAGCCTCATGGTTGATGAAATGGCTATTCGGCAAAACATCCAGTGGAACAAACGCAACTTTGAAGGGCTTGTTGACTTTGGCAGTGGCATTGACAGCGACTCTGCCACAAGCAAAGGCTGCATTCGTTATATTGGCTGTGGCTATTAATGGGCGATGGAAGTTGCCCCTTGGGTACTTCCTAGTTGATGGCCTAATTGGAACACAGAGGGCTAACCTTGTCACCCAGTGCCTTCATAAGGCACATGATGCTGGAGCTATGGTTGCTTCACTGACTTGTGACGGGGCGCCCGCAAATCTGGCTATGTTGCAAGAGCTTGGGTGCGATTTCCAACATGTGGGAGACCTAAAAACAACCTTTCGACACCCAGCTACCCAGGAACCAGTGGCAGCTTTTTTGGATCCCTGCCATATGCTAAAACTTGAGGAATGCACTGGCACACAAGAGGTACTTTATTGACCACTGTAAGGTTTCTGGCGACAGCCGGTGGTCTGATTCAGCTGCGTATTCGGCCAGGACACCTGCAGCCGGGGTCCCTGCACGGCGATAGGCATCTGGGTTCCCACGGCCGGTCCTCGCGAGGTTTATTGGATTCGAGACGGAGGATTCCACTGCCGTTTGAAAACAACATTGTTCCCGGAAGATCGACCGTGTGGCACGGAGGCAGTTAGCGACCGCCAGAACCGAGCAGGGGGTGACTCACCCCTTCAACTGTGCCTGCTCGCCGGCGCCTCGCCCATTCGGACTTCCCGGAAGACGTGTCCGGATGGAGCGTGAGAACTGTCGTTCGGACGCGAAGACAACGCTCTCTCTGGTGGGGGCGATTGTCCAGCGGCACCCTCTTTCTCCGGCGAGGCATGTGACGGGGGCGTGTCCCTATGTAAAGTGGTGTGTGTGTACGACAACGCAAGTTAGGCCACGCCCAACCTGGCGAAGACTTCCTCGAACCTGGGGAATCCTAGGGACCGGACCCTTTTTAAACCGGACGACGAGTGCCGTGAGAAAGCAATCCTCGATCATCCTCAGATGTTCTCAGATCCTCCGACCTTCCCCCATCACCCTCCAATGGGTTCCAAAATCTTGTAAATAATGTAAAATAAACCCCCTGTACAGTTTCCTTCATAACCAAGTCCGACAACGTCATTCGGAGAAGGGACCTGCGGTGCTGAGAGTCAGCTCACTCAAGGACCCCTCGTCTCTAACAACTGGTTGGCAGCAGCTGGGATGGACCGTGCGACATCGTGCTTTCTCAACTGGTAAGCGTTTCGGCATTTTGCTATAGGATTCGCCAGGCTTCAGATTTTGAGAGAATAATCTAGAATCACTGGGAAGTGTATGTCAATTGAGAAAGGGTAATCTCACGACATTTTGAAGATAGCATTGCCAAAGCGGAGAAGGCATTGTCATGGACCTTATGAAATTGTCAAAGTCGGACTTGCTGTTGTTATGCGAGGAACTGTCAATAGAAGTACAGGGAAAAATTACAAAACTTGAAATATGCAAGACAATTGAAAAACACGTAGATGACGATCAGCTGGTAGATACGTGGAATTTGGTACAGGAAGAAAAAAGAAAAAGGGAAGCGGAATGGGAAAAAGAGAAAGAACGGCAAAAGTGGGAAGCTGAAAAAGAAGAAAGAAATCTAAAGCGATTGCAGCTTGAAAGCGAAAATCGAAAAAAAGGCGACAGTTCGAGAGCCGGGTCTCCTGAAAGAGCAAGCGATGTACAATCATATAGAATGAACAGATTCATGCAGCCCTATGAAAGTGGAAGGGACATAGGATTGTACCTGGGAAACTTTGAGAGAACTTGCGAAAGGGAGAACTTTGCTCGCAGTACATGGCCGCAACGGCTTCTGACACTCTTGCCATGTGAAGTAGCTGAAGTCATAGTGAGACTTCGCACACAAGACGCAGCTGACTACGAAAAAGTCAAAGCCAGCCTGCTAAAAAGGTACCGGCTGTCAGCCGAAGCTTTCCGACAGCGCTTCAGGAACGCAATGAAAAACGATAGCGAGGGCTATCCGGATTTCGCGTATGGACTAAAGACGAATCTGCTAGAGTGGCTAAAAGGAGCCGAGGTTTATGAAAGCCGAGACAAAATCATTGTTTTTGCCTTGAGCAATTTTACCAAAGCATTACCCAAGTGGTGAAACTGTGGGTTCAAGACAGGGAAAAAGTCGACACAGTTGAAAGGGCCGCTGAGCTAGCAGAGGAGTACGTTTCGCGCAGAAGGTTGAGCACTGAAGAGGGTGCGTCACACGCTCGAAACGCGATGCGAGATAAAGGGCCTAGCAGAAAGACGCGAAGTGTTAGAAGTTCGGAGCAATCAGAGGCAACGAAGGTAGCGCCAGAAAAGCGTGAAGAACAGGCGAAGAGACGGAGCAGACAAAGCCGCGAAAAAAGAGTTTGAGGCTAGTAGGCCATTTCGTTGCTACAACTGCAATGGTGTCGGGCACTTTGCAGCCAAGTGTACAAAGCCACGTTTGGCGTTCTCGTGCGTCGAGGATAACGACGAGAATCTAGAGCTCCTTAAGCCATACCTGCACGAGCTGCACGTTAACGGGAAACCGTGCAGGGTGCTTCGTGATAGCGCCGCGACGATGGACGTTGTCCACCCGTCTTACGTGTCAGTGGACGATTTTACGGGAGAAGTCTCGTGGATAAAACAGGCAGTAGAAGAACACAGTGTATGCCTTCCCATAGCTAGAGTGATAATTTGTGGACCGTTTGGAGAGCTAATCACTGAGGCCGCAGTTTCGAAGGCTGTGCCACTTCAATATCCTTACCTCTTCTCGAATCGATCAGACCAATTGCTACGCGAGAGAGGCCAGAAACTCGGAAGCGGGGTGATACAAGCAAGATCGAAAACTCGTCAGCTCGCATCTCAACTAAGTCAGATTCCCGAACCTCAGGTAGCCAGAGACGCACCAGCCAGCATATCGTTGCAATCAAATGAGGAGGGAAGTGAACCAACGAGGAATGAAAGCCAGACAGCTGACCGAGCAAATGAGCGACGAGGGACTTCAACCACTAAGTCGGTAGAGGAATCAGAAAACGCTGAAGGATCCGTTTTATCTCCAACATCACATAGTTTTGATCGCCTTCTGCAGGTGAACAGGGAGTCCTTAACAAAAGAACAGAAGCAGGATCCCACTTTGGAAAGACTGCACCTTACAGCTAAAGAGGGCATCGCGAGACGCAACATAACGATGCGTGAGAAGGGAGGCTTACTATACCGACACTACCAGGATAGAAAAGGCAAAACATTTGATCAGCTGGTCGTGCCCGAAAAATACAGAGCGGACATTCTGAGTCTCTGCCACGGAAATGGCTGGGCAGGACATCTGGGAATAAATAAAACAAAGGAGCGCCTATTAATGGAATATTATTGGCCGGGTTGTTTCAAAGATGCAGAACGCTACGTAAAATCATGCGATGCGTGCCAGCGCGTGGGCAAGCCGGGAGAGACATGGAAGGCTCCACTGAAAATTGTTCCATTGATCTCGGAACCTTTCCGCCGGCTTGTAATAGACACAGTAGGCCCTTTGCCTAACACGAAATCAGGCTATAAGTACTTGCTTACTATGCTATGTCCCGCCACAAAATTTCCCGAAGCAATTCCGTTGAAGGACTTGAGCTCCACAGAAATAGTTGATGCCCTTTTGTTAGTGTTCGCGAGAATAGGATTTCCGGCCGAAATCCAAGCCGATCAGGCGACGGTCTTTACAAGCGCCTTGACGACCACATTCCTAGAAAGATGCGGAATAAAACTGTTGCACAGCTCGGTGTATCATCCGCAGTCCAACAGTGTAGAGAAATGGCATTCGGTGCTGAAGCGGGTGCTACGCGCTCTTTGTTATGAGCATAAAGCAGACTGGGAGGATTGTCTGCCGGCCACACTTTTCGCTTTACGAACAGTCCCCCACGAAGCTACGGGGTTTACGCCAGCAGAACTCGTGTACGGAAGAGCACTCCGCTCTCCCCTCCGGATGCTGAGAGAAATGTGGGAAGGGACAGGAGAGGACCAGACAGTGGTTGAGTACGTGCTTAAGCTACTGGACCGCCTTAACAGCACGAGGGAATTAGTAAATCGAAATATGAAAGCTGCCCAGGAGGCCGCCAAGGTCTATTATGACTGAAACGCTCGCCTTCGAGGTTTCACCGCGGGCGATCGCGTGATGATCCTCCGGCCATCGAGAAAAAACAAGCTGGAAGTTCACTGGGATGGTCCAGTAGAAGTGTTGCAAAAACTTTCGGAGACGAATTACGCGCTAAGGGTTCCAGGCAGGGGAAAACAGGTGAGAATCTATCATTGCAATCTGATGAAGCCGTTCGTGGAACGCAGCGGGATCGTCAGTCTGACTCTAAATGAACCAGAAGAGCTGGATAGCGAGAGTCAGGGTTGGAAGGGAGGTGCGGACGCTAGTGACAATGTGGAAAACATTCTGGCTCACTCCGTGAATGCAGATTTCCTAAGCGGGACACAGGTCGACACGCTAAAGCAGTTGTTGAGCGAATTCGCTGACCTATTTAGCAGTCGCCTGGGAAAGACACACCTCCTGACACACGAAATCGAGCTCACCTCTGATGAGCCGGTACGGTCGAAACCCTATAGGGTATCACCGCGGCAAAAAGAAATAATGGACGCGGAAATTCAGCGCATGTTGGAGTTAGGGGTTGTAGAGCCAGCGGAAAGTGACTATACCTCACCGCTAATTCTTGTTGAGGCCCCAGGGAAAGATCCTCGTCCCTGCGTGGATTATAGAAAGCTTAATGCAATTACCAGGGATCAGCTATACCCGATTCCAACATAGAGGAAAGGATAGAAAGGGTGAGCGGCGCGAAATTCATTTCCACCCTCGATCTCGTACGGGGATATTGGCAAGTTCTCTCAGAAAGCGCGAGCAGGTATGCCGCTTTCATCTCCCCAGCGGGCACCTTTCGACTCTTAATGCTTAGTTTTGGGTTGAAGAACGCCCCCTACAGCTTCTCGAAACTCATGGACATCGTACTGAAGGACATGCAGTGCTTTGCACTCCCTTATTTAGACGATGTGGCAATTTTTTCGGAAACCTGGCAAGAGCGTCTAGAACACCTAAAGACCGTGTTTTCCAGTTTACGACAGGCTGGACTGACACTGAAGGCAGAAAAGTGTAGATTTGGTTGCGCACAGGTGACGTACTTGGGCCACGTTGTAGGCCAGGGAACTAGGAGCCCATCCGAGTTAAAGATTGCCCCGATCGCGGCATTTCCGCAACCACGGACGAAAACGGCCATTCGCTCATTTTTGGGATTAGTTGGGTACTACCAGCGATATATTCCTAACTACTCACAGCGGGCTAGTCCCTTAACTAACGCCTTGCGAAAGGGAGCACCTACTAACGTAAGTTGGGATAACCAAAAAGAAAACGCCTTCAAAAGCCCGAAGGAAGCACTCGTGTCCCGACCCTTGCTCAGGACCCCTGACTATGAGAAAGAGTTCATAGTCCAGTGTGATGCCAGTGATAGAGGGCTGGGTGCTGTCTTAAGCCAAGTTGGCTACGACCATGAAGAACACCCAGTTCTTTACATCAGCCGCAAACTGACCAGTAGAGAGGAAGCGTACAGCGCTTCCGAAAAAGAGTGCGCGTGTTTAGTTTGGACAGCGCAGTTGTCGTGTTGCCTGTACGGAGCAAAGTTTGTATTTGAGACTGACCATTGTCATTTAACGTGGCTGCGATAGATGTCCCCCAAAAATGGTCGCTTGCTCAGATGGAGTCTGGCTCTCCAACGGTACAATTTCTCGGTGCGTTATAAGAAGGGTAAACTGCACGGAAATGCTGTTGGCTTGAGCAGACTGATGTAAGCGGGAGAACTAAGAGGAATCTCCTCCTGTGTGAGTGTTTTTTTTTACTTTGTTCCGTGTAATCCGGCTGTGGCAGTTTCAAAAGGAGATGTTTCGCGCTCAGTCGGCACAACATTAACCCCGCATGACAAGGATTATTCACATCCACTAACATTGTACTGGCCTGTTTGGCAGCCTGCATTGGCAAGCTGGAAATCTTGGATGGGAAGAACAATTGGAAAGTGTGGAATTCTACTTCCCTGCAAGCTGTTTTATAAACTTATGGTGTAGCTACGTCTTCATTGCTTCGGAATAACGGCACCCCACAACCATGTAGTGCTCCATGTTGCCACTAGTCGAATACTTTTCATGGAGCCAAAGCAGTTGCAGAACTTTGCAGTGCCCTTTCACCAAAGTTGTCACCTGCAGTACCTGGTTCCAGATTTTCCACAAATACAAGCGACCATATATCATACAGCTTGCCACTGTTCACAAACTGTCACAAGCAAACTGGTCAGCTCTGAATCGAAGACATTTAATGTATGCTGCAGTTTGCTTTGTGGTTCGCATTTCCGGCAGTAAACTTCGAGGAACAGCCAACAACCGGTAACAGACGAGGTAGCAGGCACCTGGCTTGGGACCCATGGAGCTGTGCAATCATGAATGCATCCATCAACGACAAGCACATTGGCAATACCAGGTGATTACAAGGTACAACCCAGTTGTCTGCTGGTCTGCAATTATGCTTACACCAAGCTGCAAATTACTGACAGATGTCCAACACACCTATTGGACACTACGAGTATAGCCACACAGGGGTGATCATCAGTCATTACCTTTCTTGCAGTCTGCACAGACCGTAACCTGGCTCCACATTATGTACAGACTCGGCCAACCCATGCCTTGTGCTTGAGTGAACCATTGCAGTCATAGCCATGTGAGTGCCCTTTCCAGCTCCCTTGTTCAGGCTGATCAAGCGTGAAGTTGTTTGTTCAACTGAGCGATATAGCAGACTTAAACTGCTGCCTCCGCTGCAGCTCTCCAGCCCGCCACATCATCTTTGTAAGTGGCGTCTGCCTCCTGCTGCAAAATAAGCCTAGTATTGCGCCCTTTTGCAATGCTGTGGTGCAGATGTATTTCGTCCAGGCCTATCATTGACTGACACTGTTTGAATCAAGTGCCATGGAGAGCATTGCGTAGTATATTGATGCCTAATGAAAAAGCATCAATGCCTCTGGCAGTCAGGTACAACAGCACCACTTCCTCTTTGGCTCCCTGCACTGCATAGCAGCCTTTCAGAAGATCTTCATGGCTCGCAGCTGGTTTGTGCAATTTTCGCTTTCAACGTTTCAGGCTACAGAACAGTCAGTACTGGACCTGCCTCCAAGAACATGCCTATTCTTAACTTGGTACTCCGGTTGTCTTGAGATTCTTAGGAATCTGTCTGCAAAACCAGCACCACCTTTCATTTGGCGAGCCCAGGATACAAGAATTTCTCAAGGTTAATATGAATCAGGTTCACAAGCATTGTCCCCGTGTCCATTCTGTTGTGGTGCCTTGCATGTCACTGCCTGGGTAGAGAACGAGGCTGGTATTACACTTCTGTTTTTCAGAAAGGGAAGGAGGGGTCACTTCAATTATTGTGACATGTTGCCATGTGATGCGTACTGAGTGAACTTAGTGAATGACTGCACATTTACAACTGTTGTGTCTGTACTGCAACTGTAGAAACTGCTTAAAGAGTAAAAGTGCAATGGTGTGCAGGTGTTACCTTTCATACAAACATTTTAGTTCTGTACATTTCTTGACCCAGTTCCTTCCCTCATGTCTTTTTTGTAGTACAGAGGCAGAAGGGTTAAATAGCAGGGTACAAGTAATGCTTATGGAATGTCAATGTGGGTAATGTTGGTTGAACGATCCTACCTGTTCTGTGTACGTGGCAATGGCTGTTCATCGAGAAATATGACGCTAAGTGTTTACATGTTGAGTGTGTTTCTGCCACCACAGTTTCTGAGCTGCTCTGACTTCTTGGAAAGTTGTATCGAAAACTGGGGCTCAGAAAGGATTTTGTCACATCCAACCATACTTTACGTATTTGTCAGCCCTGTAACATTCCCACTGGTTCTTCTCATGCATGTTTGAGTTCGATCTGCATTGGAATGTTATGCAGCCATTTGCTGTGCATTATAGTTTCCACTGACCACATAGCTCAGAGAGGTGCTCCTATAAGCCTTGCACCCTGTCACACAAAAGTGTGCTTACGGTGTGGAATGGTAAGCGCTCTGTGTGTGTGCAAGCCTATAAAGCAGAGAGAAGGCTTGGAAGGAAAAACTCAAGACGCACTTTATACATGAATGAACAACAAACAAAGCAGTGCACTACACATACACCAAGGTAATGCTACAGAAAATACCGCAGTCCTATCACACTAATGGTCCTCAGGCGTAAACCACAAAGTCGCACTCATACAGTCTTGCTTCCAAACGCGGGTGGTTTGTACGCTATCTTGGACGCGGTATTCGGATAAAAACCCAGGTTGCACCTTGTTTCAAGCGATGCCGCTCTTCCACGAGAGGAGTGTTGAGGAGTATTAGGCGAAGGGAGACGGTGCTGCCGCGTCGCCTTAGCTGGATGTCTGCGTTGGAGCATCCTCGTACTGGTGACGAGGTCTGAGAGGTAGCAACAGCCGCTGGTGGAGTCGTCGATCCAGAGGCACTGACACAGGGCCCATGTTCCGAAGACAGGGTCAGCGTCGCGATCCACAGTACCGGTGCACCAGCCAGTGGGGACCACGCCTGGTATCACAATCGAGCACCTCCTGCAGTAGCTGATGGCAGTGCGCCAATGCCCGCTCCTAGAATGTTCCGCCTGCTGTCCACGCCCATCCCTCCTTTTATACGTCCACTTCATTTTCTTCTACTTCCGTCTTGTTTTCAGTTTTGTTGTCGTCGTCTTCATCTCTTCCAAAAATACCACTGCACTCTCTTTTCTTTCCTGTTCTCTTTCTCTCAAGTGCCATGTGCCAATTAACGTGCCTTTCCTTTGTTCCAGTGTTTTACTCATCCCTCCTTTCTTTTTCACTCATGACACACCCTTACATCTGTGGATTTCAAAACTCTATTAGCAATTCAAACAGTCCAGTAAGGTTTTTGCTGTTGAATTTTGTTGGGCTGCCTTTTATCCTTTTTAAGCTAACTTGTGAGAAATATGACTAGTTAGCATGAAGCACTACAGATGAAAGCATGGCGTAGTCTCCTTGTCATTCTCATAATTTAATATATTTCCATATTAGTAGAGACTCATGTTAGCTCTGAAATGAATTCCCTTTTAAGTGTGACGTTTCTAGTGCCCTTGTAGTCATGCTCCAATTATCGTTGTAATGATGCTATGGCAATGTTGTGCTTGTCTTCACCTGCCCACATTGTGACATGTTCTCAATGTAGTCATTTTCAAATCACTTGGTGCCTGTCGATGCAAGCGCAGAACGGTCTTGGGCACTGCCCATGCTTTCTGCTGATACTGTTTTCAAGACTCCTGGGGCCGTATCACGGAACTGTCAAATAGCAAAGTTGTCAAAAACTTCTCAAAAACTGATCAGTTAGCCTCACTCCTAGTGGTGTGTCGTGGCCGGCGGCCATTTTGCTTTCTTGCGTCATGGGTGGCTGCAGATTACGTCACGGATGTGGCAGAAGTGATGGCGTTGCACACCTAATTATGCAGGCGCAAATTGACAGTTTTTGTGATCATCTCGAGGCGTTCAATTTGACTGTTGCGTTTGTGACAGAAAATGGCGGCAGTGTACGCTGCGATACGACTGAGGCGGCTGCCCCGGCGGGAGCAGCGGCGAAGGAGGGTGCACGAAGACACGTTTGACTTGCCAGACGAGCTGTTTCGGCGCCTTTTTCAACTGTTGAAGCAGACTGTGGAGTGGCTGTAGGACGAAGTCTCCGATGAACTGGGAGGTGCGCGTGCGAGCGCGCTGTCGGTGCGACGGCAGGTGATATGTGCACGGCGGTTATTTGCCACGGGCGGCTTTCAAACTTCCGTTGGTAACGAGGCGCACGTCGGCATCGCACAACCGATGGTAAGCAAATGCGTGCGGCAGGTGTTGGAGGCAATCTGCTAATTTAGTGCGCAGAAGGGGTGGGTTCCCGCGGTAACCTCTGTGCAACAGCTACATATAAACAAAACGGTCTTATGCTGGCAAAGCATTTTATTTTTCCCAGCAAATCGCACTTCGTGGTCGTCTTATATTTCCTAAGGAAAAGAAACAGACAACCACACATCACATACTGCAACACTTCGCCCTTTGGCATTTTGTCATCGATCGTAAGCGCCAAACAAGACAGAAGAAGTTGTCTTCGTCGATTTCTTACCAAGCGCTCCTTGCAAATTTGCTCTGCAGGCATGTAGCCTTCATTCAAATTTTTCTGCGCACTTAGGTCAGCCGCACAGTAGTTTAATTTCAGACGCCACATAAAAAACAATAACACGGCGTGGAATCTGCTGCTTTCGTGCCATGGAGGAAGGACTCCATGTTTCGTGCAACTCTTCAAGCCCACCACTATCACTGGAAGCACCCTTGTACTAGTCTAGCTTGAAGTTATGTTCAGTGCAGCTTTGTGCACTGAACAAATTTCAAATTATTTTTTTATGCAATCGCTTGCAGCTCTCATTGTAAAGGCTTTCACATTTCTCCATGTTGAGCGAAACTGTTTGTGACCATTTGGCAACATACATTGATGTGCGTGGTGATGTTTGTTTATATTTTTTCTGTACTGGCACATGTTGGGAGTGTGTAGCTGTACCCCCAGTTCTTGGTTGCATGTGTGCTTTTGTAAAAGTTATAAATTTTAATTCAGAAACCGTATGTTGCATTCATTCCTGCTACATTGCATTCCATTTGTACAATTCGTCAGGCAGCACCTGCCGGTGCAATAAATGAAATGTAATGGTGCACAACAAAAAAATGGTGCAAATGAAAATGGTTGTTTCATAAACAATTTTTAATGTGCTGAGCCATGTAATGTCTTCAGGACTACATTTTTCACTCATCACTTCCCAGGGTGGCTCTGTCTAGGCATTCATATGAGGCGCCTCTTTTTTCCACTGAGCACCATTACCATCCTTTGAATTTGCCTGATAAGGAGAGGCGCCTCGATTTATCAGGCTAAAGGTTTTGAAGTGCCTGCTGTTCTCCGCGCCAGTGGATTCATTTTAGTGCAGTGTGGCATTAGTTGCAGGAAAATGAAACGGCCTACTAAAAGTTGTGTAAATGCGCACTTACACTCATTTATTTTACGTCGTGAAATGTGGCAGTGAATGTCAGGTTAATATACAGGAATGGGAATGTAGATGTTTTCAAAAACAACTGGTGAAGGGCAAGGTTGAACTGGGGATGGCCTTGCAGATATGCATGCATCTTCCACGGCCAGGTGGGAAGTAATAGAAAGCAGGAATAGGAAAAGGTAGAGAAGGGGGAAGAATTTGAAGGCAAGGTGCTATGCACTATTAAACGCCTGAGGAAATCAAAACCAGTTATTTAGAAGGAGGGCAATCAGGACTGCATGCTTAAATCAGTGCCTGCACAATACAATGAAATCACTGCGTAACATAGTTGTAGTACCGAGAAGCTGCCGATATTGATGACAGCACCACAGAGTATAAATATGATGAAGGCCCTTGATTTGTTTTTATGCACATATATCACTCATGCAAAGTAAATTAAACTGTCCATTTGCATAAAAGTGTGAGCACGACACAGGTATGCCGCGCGTATGGCTGGAGCAATTTTAAACGTTACATTCGTTGCCCAGATTTCAAACTATACAGGCCTAGATTTCGTTCAGCATACATTACACCGCCTCGAAGGACTACGCTTGGCGATGTGGCAGCAAGCAATGAACCATTTACTACGAAAACAAAGTTCTGAAGAAGCACGGACATTAAACCATCAGTTGCATGTTTTCTTATTTGTAACGGTGCTTAGCACACAAGTAGATATGGATTGCCACTTTCGTCCATGCCGACAAAATATTTTGTAATTCTAATTGGTTTTGTAAGCCTACGTAACTTGTACATAATTGCACTAGTCCACTTTGCTATTCGGATGCTGGACAGCGAAACCAGAATAAGAAGAAATTCACTGGAATTATTTACTAGATCTAATCATATTCTACATGGCAGTTTATATTCACTTATGTCATAAGCTTACACAGAACGTGCAGCCGAAATGTGTCTGTACTGCTTTGATGATTGCGCACTTTAGGCCGGTCTTTGGTAATGTGTGGTTTTGTCGAGCATTTTTCGCTCTGTCAACACCGCCATTTAGCCCCAGAGCACTTCCTTTTGAATAATTTGGAAGGGAGCATTTTGCTAGCAAGGGAAAAAGAGAAGCTTCGAAAGATGGCGTCTCACCGGTGCCGTATCAAACACTGCGCGTTTCGCTTGTCGCATTGCCTTATCAAAACCACCGCGACATGAATAATCTGCGTCAGCACTTTTTCAAACGGCACCCGTCGTCTGCACTGGCCCAAACATGGCGCAAACGTTTTCAAACGCCGCGCCAATTATACCAAAACGCAGCTGGGCTAGTGTCATCATCAGCAGCCAAATTTGTTTGCAAACCATTGTGTTGCAAACTTACAAACGTGAAAACGATTTATATAGTTGACCCGCCGCGGTGGCTCAGTGGTTAGGGCGCTCGGCTACTGATCCGGAGTTCCCGGGTTCGAACCCGACCGCGGCGGCTGCGTTTTTATGGAGGAAAAACGCTAAGGCGCCCGTGTGCTCTGAGATGTCAGTGCACGTTAAAGATCCCCAGGTGGTCGAAATTATTCCGGAGTCCTCCACTACGGCACCTCCAATTCTTCCTTTCTTCTTTCACTTCCTCCTTTATCCCTTCCCTTACGGAGTGGTTCAGGTGTCCAACGATATATGAGACAGATACTGCGCCATTTCCTTTCCCCAAAAACCAATTAGTATTATTATTATAGTTGTGAAATCTTGGCCACTTGCGGTGTGTACGTTATTCAGTGTTATCAAAGCTAAAATGCGAGCATTTAAAACTGCTGGCATGCATTTCGACATGTGTTTTTGTTTTGTTTTCAAATATGCTTGCTATGGCAGTACTTGCGTTGATCGCTAGGGGACCAAAAAGCGGTAGACAAGATGGCCGCCTCCATGCAGCTTGTGTTACATTTCAAAACATCGCGAATAGTTCGCAAGACGTCAGCTTACGAAAGGTACGCGAACGTTTCAGGTATATCAAGTGATTCATTGCATACGATTGTTGGAAATATGGCACTGAAGTTTCGTAGCTGGCCTTAAATGACAGGCAAGTGCGTGAGCAACGAGCGCAAGAGTGGAGGAAAGCTATGCTTTTACTTGAACTAAGTACCAGCAGGCTGTTTTTGAAATGGTGGAAGATGAGCAGTGCACGAAATACAAGCCTTTGACGGCACTGATGCTCATTAATTTTAAACGTCAGGTCCGATGAGTTACACCAAGCATTGGGTGTTACATTTCTGTGTGAATTAAAAAAACTGCAGTGAGCCTTTCGTCTTGCCTCTCGCGTCTGCATGCTACTTTGCGCTGAAAGTTGTGTCAGTTCAAGAACTGTGCAGCGAGTCTTTCGCCTTGCCTGTCACGCGTGCCTGCTACTTTGCACTGGAAGTTGTGTGGATGTGAATTCCCGTCGTTCAGTTCCGCTTCAATCTATAATAGTGCCACAGCAAAACTGTAGGATCGTTCACCAGTACGCAGCGTGGACGAGTACGCCAGGATATCGCGGAGAGTTCGGGATATTGGTACGCCTGCTAGTTTTTAGGTTTAGAAATAAAGCATTTTTGTTTTCAATACCATGGTCTTCGACGGCCAAGTCAAAGGCAGCAAGCCTTAGCCTAACGAGGCCCCACTACCCATGTAATTCTCGCTGGCAAATAAAAGTGAAAAGCGCTACGAACCAAAGTACACTGCTAGGTATCACCTTGCGCTTATGATGTCTGTATGCACTTACCGCAGCGCCTTTCTGTCTCAGACATTCCTAGATGACATCATGGGCTCAGTCAACATGGTTTTGCAAACGCAATAATGGGCTGTTTTGTGCTACTGTTTGTGAGGTGCCAGTATTTAAGTGTGCCAAGAACTTCTACTGTCATATCGACTGCACAATGAAGTTTTCACTCTTTCACGCATTGCTATGCGTGGGGATCACATACTTTGTCATTTAAAAAATGCACAGCAATTACATTTGTGCTTAATCTGGCGCCCTTTTATTAGTTAGACTGTAAAAGGATTGGGGCTGATGCTGCTTATACTGTCTCGCCATTTAATTCCTCATGCATTTAACTTCTACGCTGTAGCTGTGCTATAAATTGCTGTGCACCTAGCCAAAGCAATCATTGCCCTTCCGTGGCAAATTCTCAACAAGAGATTCATTTAGACAAAACTTTTACTCACAGGCTTCCAATAAGAGTATTATGTGCGGAGGGCATATACAGAAAGCGAAAGACAGAAAAAAGCAGTATACATGTAGGACATGACTTTTTTAGAGAGAAGCTCTTGAGCGCATGTTCCTACATTCAACGTCTTTGGCACCATCTGCGTAACTGATTGCCCATTCCTCCACTCTTGGCTTGGTACTAGCAGAGCGAAACACCACCTGCCAGAGAGAGAGTGGAGGAATGGGCAACTGGAAGGTGGCTGGCAGCGTAACGCGTCACCTGCCAGTGGTAGCAAGTGGCGTTTGAGGAGCTGCACACAAATTTCACATTACCCACTGTCATAATAGTCTCTCCATTTTTTTTTCAAACTTCTGAAGCTTCAACATATATGCGTTCCACAAAAGGCAAGCGTGTAAGAAAGAAGTTACAGAACTGCACGTGGTGCAGAAAATCATATGTAGTACAATATAAGGCTTTGGAGAATAGTACACAATACATTATATTTCTGCTGTTTAAAGGAACATTTAAAACATGACTAACAAAGTACAAAACAGCACATAATAAACCAAGAAAAGCATAGCAGCTCTTGGTGATTTAAGACTGCAGGGTCATTAATGGACGCGGTGTGATCAGAAATACCATTCCAGCAGCTTATGGCTTGCGGGAAGGCTGTCAAATTAACAGCCGTGATGTGACCGAATAAGTGCCTAAAGCTGCAGTCTTTATAAAGACTACGGGATGCACAATGTGGTTCAGCTAGGGGAAGGTTAGTAGGATGCCTGACTGTGGTTTGTTTTATGTATTAGACAAAGCAAAACAATCTTCGTACGTAACTCTAGTGTTTGTAAGTAACGTTAGTGAGTGATAGCGATAACTTCACATTAGTAACGCTAGATTGCTGTTCATATTTTGTGGTTACAAAATGTTCTGCGCAGGTGTGAATTCGCTTGAATGATTGTATTAAATAGGCTTGGTGTGGTGACCACATGGCTAACGTGAATTCAAGTTGAGGAAGAACAAAAGTCTGATGTGCAAGTTAAGTGGTTAACAGGGCATCTCGAAGATTACGTTTTAGATAGCTGAGAGTACGGCAGTGATTTTAATTATGCCAAGCTTCAAGGTATTTATATGAAGGCACTTATGCACAAAGGTTAATATTGGGCTAGCATGTAAAAAATTTAATTTTTTTCTGCTTGCTACGTTGGCCAGGTTTGGAACTGCCGACTATATTCTGGTCTGACAAAGACGAACCTTTACTGAACATGCATCTATTTCTTCAGGCAAACTGCAGCCCACATTGTGGTCTGACCAAGAGTCTCAACCTCGTTTTGCCATGCAAGCCAGACTGCAGTTGTTCCACTCGGGTATGTGATTGTGTGCGGGGAAGTAGGATCAAGGGAAGGGTGTGTTGCATTTTTGAAACAAAGCGTATCTTCCTCTGTAATGGCAGATGTCCCTGGTGTTGAAGCTGTGCGGTGCAAGCTGCATCTGCAAGAATGTCTCTTACATGTGGACACCATCTACACACTTTAGAATTTTGGAGAAACCTATCTTGGCTCTGTATTATATGCTCAAGCACGTTTGGAAGTACAATTATCATGGCTGGTGACCTGAACCTTGCTGGTGTAAACTAGAACACACTGAATACTGGAAATATGAGAATATAAGATTTTATGTTCACCTTTAGCCTCAGATAGTGTAATGAGTAAATTCTCATATATACAGGCAATTCTCTACTTTACATTCATAGATCACCAGGAGTCCTCATACCCTTTCTGGTGCAGTGGTTAAGCGATGCACCACTGCCGTGATGGCAGGTGCTCCAAGCAGTGGGCCTTCTGCGGCCCCGGTTGCTCTTCCCAGGCAACCAATCATTCATTTAACTGGCCCATGCCATGGTGGGCACTTTGCTCTTTTCCAGTGGACAGGTTGTGAGGATGCTGCAAGGTTACGTAACCTAAGTGGCCCACCTGCCTCCTAGGTTGCTATGTGGGGACCACCTGCCAGAGCCATGCCCGTGTTTTTTTTCTGGTCACAACGCTGACACCAGATGTTCTGGAGAACGGGGCCGTTAACGCTATCACGTTAATATAAAGACAGATAGCAGTAGACAGTTGTTCATTTGAGTGCATTGTTTGCATAAAAGGTAGAGAAAAATGGAAGGGTCACGACTATAGCTGGAGGTAACATTTCAGACTGGCTTCAAATTTATCATGATCAATGGCGCATGCAGTGGTACCAGGCAGTTGATGTCATTGACGAATGAGGTGGAAGAGAAGTGAATGAAAAAGCAAATTGAGGAAAGGTACGTTCGTCTTTCAGTTGGAGATCAATGCAGGTAAAAACATGACAGATCGGCGTGATATGGCACATAGCAAAGGAAGAATGACTATGGTATTATTTGTGAAAAAGGAGGCATTGTAAAATATTTGCTGTCCTTTGAGCAGAGGTAAGCTCAGATAATTGTTTAATTTCTTTTATACTCAGCAATTCTTTGATATAAATTGGACAGACTCATTCTCCAGACTCCGGTTTTGTTAGTATGTGTGCGTCTGTTCAAATCAAGGAGGTACATTCCACTTTGAGGACACTAATGAATTCTACGTTAAAAGCATTGCGTCTGGGTTTCCTAAACCAAGGTTGCATCGAAGGAATCCAGATGCTTTCGGTGCCGCCTTGTTAAAGGGGTCATGGTACCATTTTTCAAACTAAAACTGTTTATTGCATGTAGTTTGATAAGCATATCTGAAAAAGTAGGCGAAATATGAGCTGCTTTGGTGCGGCAAGTAATTTGTAATTAAGTTATCCTGAACTGTGTGGGAGTCAGGCAACACTGGCGCACCCTCAATCTGTGACGACATAAACCAACGGTCACGTGCTAGCCCGCAACTGAACTGCGCATAAAGAGGGTAGGGTAGTGGGTTGTTTATTGCTCACGCTAGGGGTGAAGGGGGATGTTGGTGAGAGAATGAGGAGCCCACACCCCACAACAGGGGTCAAAGGCAACAAAGGCCCGTGTCCTGTTTCATTTCTTGTCTTGGAGACTTCACTGCAGTGTGCCACGGCGGTACTTGAGTAGGTGCTTGCTGTGCTCCGGAGACTTCACTGCAGTGTGCCACGGCGGTACTTGAGTAGGTGCTTGCTGTGCTCCACACCGACTGTGCGTGGCAATTACGTCACTCAGGCTGCATCAATATGGCCGTCACTGCCAGGGGGAGGGGCTTAGAACTAATAACTTCTAATTGCAATTTCTAGCTTTCTAGCTGAAATGTGCGCATAGAGCCGTACGCCTTTTTATGTATAGTTAATAATGCCGTGGCTAGTGGCAGTAACGTAAAATCATGATTTGTTGGTAGAACATGTCATGACCCCTTTAATAATTGTGTCTATGTGATTGTTCCAAGAAAGGTCTGATGTTATGTGAACCCCGAAATACTTGATGGTGGGTACTGATTCTATGGGAACATTGTTCAGAGTGTAATGGCATGGTACGGAGCTATATTGCGAAATTGAAGGGTGTCAAAATCAGAGGCAAGCATAGCTTTTCAGAACCTGTATCAAGCCTCGAGATATCGAACATGAAAATAGCTTCAGAGAGCTCAAGTTGGGTTTTATCGTGTTGCATATCGACAATGTTTTAGAACATAGGTTATGTAGGTGCAATTCCTGTAACGATGCCATGTGAAACGCCCTTTTATGAATATGTAATGCGGGAAAGGCAATTTTTACGAGCTGCTAAATGCATATTTCCTGTGGTCCATATCTCGAATTACAATTCCGTTTCAGAAGTTTTTTAAACTGGGTTTGCCTGCTATGTTGAAGGCCTTCAATTTGTCAGTATAATCTCGTGCCCTGAACCAAAAAAAAATTAAGAGGTTTCATTTATATTGGTTAATACTCGTCATTTCGTTATGTTCTGTTATGTATGTAATGTCCGCCTTGCTGTATAATCAACCTTCATAGACGTACCTTTCGCAGCTTTTCAAATAAAAATCTGTATTGAATAATTTGAAACACCAAGTTTGTGTGTGTGCATATATAAGCGGATGTGTGTAGAAAGTTTCTACAAAAATGCCTAGTGCAGTCATTTCATCCATTTGCATGATGAGGTCTTCCTGTTTTTTCTGTCGCCATTTAGACCTCAAAATCAAAATAAGGTTGCCACTAGCTCACTGCGGCAACATGGCAGAGTTTCTCTTCTGTGCGTTGCAACAGAGTTCAAATAAAGGTCAAAGCATAACTGCAGAACTGCTTGCTGGTCAGCAGAATGACAGCACAATAGTATCACCAATAAAAACACCTGGGCATATGTGCTCTTTTCACACCTGTAAAGCAGACTTGCAGTGGTTGCAGTGTGCAGAAGTATTTTTATGATCATGTGGTCGAGAAGCACGATATCCCGCCCAGTGGTAACGGGAGAAACTTTATGAAAACAGGCAAGAACAGAAAACTTGATGCTGTTGGTTCTGTAGGACGACATGTTTGCTGTCTACACGAATCACCAGCACGCAGTTCTCCCTGGCCTTGTGTTTTCATCACGTTTACATTAAACACTTCTCACCCGAAATCAGTGAAGAGCAGAGTCCAACCAGAAATTGGGGAACTGTGCTGCTAAGGAAACAGAATTATGCTGCTGTCTTCTCTGTCTTATTGTGGACATCCAAACCCGGATCTGTGAAAATAAATATTACAACAAAAATATGTGATCATGCCCTCCTTTATTTGATACTACCAAAAACAGGTCTCTGAAAGGGAGGTCCTGGCAAGGCAGTTATGTTTAAGCACTCTGCAATGAAAAAGAACAGATCATGTAATCAGCACAAATAACTGTGCACAATAACACCACAATTAGGTTAAAAGGAAACAGTGTTAGGAGAAATGTATAATATATACACAGAAAGAGAAAAACGTGAAGCAGTAATATCATATAGCGGCTACAAAACACCACACAAGAACAAGTATACAAAAAACAGCAACAAAATTACCATAGCCAAAAGGAGGAAATAGAAAGTTAGAACGATAAAACAGCAGGAAGAAATTTTGGAATCCTCTGAAACAAGAAGGAAACCAAAATGCATAGAAAAAACAAGGCTGTAAAAGTTTTAATCGGTACCAAGATAATTGAAAATCACGAACTGGTTTGACTGAGGCATTGATTCATGCCACAGCCATATCTCGCTGGCGTGCAAGATAGCCGTGAATATGCAACTGGAAGACAAATGTGCTTAAATAAAAGACCAAATCTGAGAAAAAAAACTTGGAGATGAAGAAAAAATAAGTGATGCCAGGCATTGCACATCTGGTTATTAAGCAGTTACTGCAAGCTACAGAATATCCAAAACTGTTCTGCACTTAAAAAAATCAAAAGGACCGGAGCATAGATATTTAGAGAATTGGCAAAAGTAGTGAAAAATTCCATCCACTTGACTTCACCGGGGCAAGTAGATTTAGGAAAGCCTAGTTTTAGTATTAGGTGTGACGGTCGCACCACCACCCCCAGACATAAGAAATGTCCGCGCCATCACAGCATATAGCATTGTAATAAGGGAGTATTTACTCTTACATATCTACTCCACCTTGAGGGATTCCCCTAAACATTTGACCAGCATATAGCATTACACCTGTTCACACCATGCAATTGGCAACAGTACTAGCAGCACCTCTTGCTCGCATGACAACCTGGCCAGTTTGTGGTACTGGGCTACAGACTGCGACCATGCAAGTGGCACAGCATTGGAGGCATTGCTCACTCGTGTCACCTGGGCCAGTTTGTGTCACTTGCTTAGACTATGAATACATTCAGACCTTGTTATGTTGCCTGTTCATACGCTCAAAATCGCGAACAGCAGAAATTTCTCCTCCTAGAATTACAGACAACACCATGTGACACATTTTCCCAGCTCCTAAATTTAGTTTTTATGAATTCTGATCGTATAATATGTTTAATGACTAACAGTAGCTGTGCAAACATTTAAACTGGCAAAACATAGCAGCATGCAACATGAAAACTAGGATGCAGCAGCAGCCACCTACTGCAGTGGCTTCTGTGCAGTGCCCAAGTGCAGAGCACCAGAAAAGTGACAAAGGTGCTGAAACATGCGAGCAGACCATTTTTGTAGCAACACAACAAGAGGAGGCCGCGTTACGCCTCTGCAAAAGTGCAAAAGGCGGCAGTGTGGTGTGCGATGTTGGCATGTGCTATAAAAACTCCGGGCGGTCTAAACTAATCCAGAGCCCTACAATACAGCGTCCCTCGCAGCCCATGTGTCAATCCACGACGTTAAACTGCTTGATTAAATTACTACGTCTACTTGCTTACAAATGTACTGTCCTGCCTACCTTAGATTATGCTATTATTTGGGACCCGTTCACACAAACTAACATAAATTAGAGAAGGTTCAAAAGAGGGCGGCATGATACATGTATAACAAGTACCAACGGACATCAGTAACATCTTTTAATCCAAGCTAGCTTCCCGACAATAACTGCAAAAATTTATGTATCAATTAATCAAAAGAAGACAGAACGGAGCTTACCGATTTGCTTGTTCTTTCGTCCGGATATGCGACGCCACAACGACACCAGCTAACTTTAACTCTTTTTCAGGTTCGAAATAACTGCTTTAAATACTCATTCCTTCCACGAACTATTTCCGATTGGAATAACGTCACTAACAATGAAGTGCAGCAGCCGTAGCTGACGCTGTTCTCGCAACATATAACCTAGATTTTATTGCATTTGCTATTTCACTGTTCTGTTGTATATGTTTAATTATTGTATTCCCAATGGTACACAAGAGCTTAAACTTGCACTGTTTTGTTTACTTTTGCCTGTTTTGTTAAACTGCTTAGTTTGTGTCCCCACCCTGCTAAAATCCCAACTCCGAGGTTCCAATATCAATAAATATACTACGACGTGCTTACATGCAAGCAGGCGAAGTGCAGAGAAGGCAGCATGAAAAGCAAGGGCACTAAGACAGTCAGCTGCCACAGCGCCACCCTGCACCACATATATGCAAGGACACAAGCCATCTTAGCATGACCAGGAAGAGATTTTGGCTCATTTTACTACCGACAGACCGGATGTCTTGCAAATTTCTTTCCGCACTTAAGACAGTGCACATGTGGACTGATTTCTGCAAGCTCGAGAAGCCATTGAAACCTTATGCAGACACACCAGTCGACATTTCAACGAACTGAAATTGCACCACAGTCACCAATTACATTTTCAAAATTGGGCACTTTGGATCACATGTTTGTCTGGATGTTTTTGTGTGCACATTTCTGAAGTGCATCACTGGGTTACATTGTAGTACACTGTACGAGCACACTATCAATGGACACCGCCAAAGGTAGCGAGAAATTCCGTCAGCCTGACTTCCACTCAGCCAAGTAAATGATGGGGAAAGCCCAGTTTGTTTTAATATTAGGTGTGATGGTCCCAACAGCACCAGCAGACATAAGAAATGTCTGCGCCATCACAGTATATTGCCGCGAAGCTTGCTTTTTGTCTGGAACCTGCTGCTCTCGCTCGCGGGGCGAACTTTTGGCTCAGTCACCCCCCGGCGCTGCTTCGCTTGGGGGATCTTCTTATCGCTGCAGGCACGCCGCATTATCAATTTTCTGGGACGCGAGACGCGACCAGAGTTATCTCGATTTTTCCTAGCCTCGCGCATGTGTGCCTACTATGTTCTGGAACTTTCCTTGCCGCCTTTAAAATCGAGCACGGCTAAGAGCGGCGGGCATTCTGTTCGACGACCGCCGAGCACGCTTGTCGCTTCGCCGCCGCCGAGTGATTCAGTCCATTTTGGGTGCAAGTCAGCCCAATAAACAGTTCTTTTAGAAGACCCTTTCGTCCGTCTTCATCGCTGCTTCGACTGCCGTCACCACTACGTGACATCTGGTGGAGGTGCGGGGTAACTTTCATGTTCCGGACGCCCCCTTCAAGTCGTGAACACAGCCCTAAGCGCTTCACACCCGAGGACGAACCAGCAGCTCAGCGAGCCAGCCGACGTCTCCAGGGAGAGGAGCCTGAGTTCGGGAAACTGCCGGACCGCACCAGACAGCGAAAAGACGCTGCTACCAGCACTGCAACCTCGCCAAAGATGTCGACACCGATCATACTGCAGCAGCCGCGGGTGCCGCCAACTTTCAATGGATCCCTAGGCGAAGACCCTGAAGAATGGTTGGACCAATTTGAGCGCGTGGCGTCATTCAACAAGTGGGATGATGCGGCAAAGATTGGACACGTTTTTTTCTCATTGGATGGCTCCGCACGCACGTGGTACGAAAACTACGAGTCGTCCCTTACGACATGGGAGCTATTCAAGAGAGAACTATTGAAGGTATTCACCAGTGTCGTGAGGAAAGAAAGAGCCGAACGACTCCTCGAGTCCAGGATCCAGCTTCCGAATGAGCCCGTCCGCAGTTACGTCGAGGAGATGAAGCGCCTATTTCGCCGCGCCGATCCCGGGATGACCGAGGAAAAGAAAGTTCAGCTTTTAATGCGTGGCGTAAAAGAACAACTCTTTGCAAGCCTCGTCCGCCAGCCGCCAAAAACAGTCGAGGAGTTTATGCAAGAAGCCTGCACGATTGAGAAGACCCTCGACGTTCGAGCTCGGCAGTACAATCGCCCTTCCTCTGCCTGTGCAATCCGTTCGGACACGCCGGCCACCACCAGCGACAGCTTGCGGGAAGTTATCCGCGAAATCCTCCGAGAGGAGCTACGCCGATTACTGCCATCTTCCCCACAGCCACAAGCAGCGACTCTGATGGATGTGGTACGGGAAGAAGTGCAACAGGCACTTGGCACCCCGACGGCCACAGAACCCCAGGCCATGACCTACGCCCCTGCAGTAAGTACTGCTCAGCCCCAGCAACAACCCCCACGTCCTCCCCGAGATGAGCCAATCGTTCCACAATGCCGCCTCCCAGCCCGCGCCCGCCCAGCCTATGACCGACGCTCAAGCCGCAGGAAATGCGACGCCTGGAGGACTTCCGACAACCGGCCGTTGTGCTTCCATCGCGGTGAGGCCGGCCATATTCTTCGTCACTGCCCGTACCGACGTATCGGTCTTCGAGGATTTGCCGTTAACGCCCCACGACCACGCTTCGGACAACGTCCGCACGAAATCGACGAGTACCTGCGTCGAGAAGAGTACACGCCGAACCGCTTTTCGCCCTCACCATCGCCGTCAACCTCGCGCTTTGCGTCGCCACGCCGCAGCTACGCAGCCGCGGTACGAGGAAGGTCGCCCAGCCCCCGTAGGGGAAACTAAAGGCAGCAACCTCTGGAGGTGAGGTTGCTCACGAGCTAAACGAAGATCCTCCACCGACCACGCCCCATGAAGACGCTGCACCGACGCCGCACACAATGAGAACCTCGACCACGACGCAAGCTACCTTGAAATCGACGCCGCCACCCAGAGGAGCTTCGACCACACGCCCAACCCGCGACTCGCATACGCGACGAAGCCGTGACCCGACGCCGAAAGTTACGTGCAACGCAAGAGCAAGGACTTCCGATCTAGAGGTGACTGTCGACGGCCGAAACGTTACTGCTCTAATCGACACGGGAGCTGACTATTCCGTGCTGAGTGGTTCCTTCGCCGACCGGATCAAGAAAGTGACGACGACTTGGGATGGCCCGCAGATACCCACAGCAGGCGGACACCTCATCACGCCATCAGGAAGGTGCACTGCGAGACTGACTGTCAACGGACACACATATCCGACAGTATTCGTCGTACTTCAGAAATGTTCCCGTGACGTCATTCTGGGGATGGACTTCTTGACACAGCACCGCGCAGTCATCGACCTCAAGTCCAAGTCCATCACGCTTTCGACGGACGAAGCTTTACCTCCGAAAACGACCCCAGAGCAGTCAAAGGCCCTCAGTGTTCTCGATGAAGAACTAACCATCCCACCCCGGTCCAGCGTCATCGTCCCCGTCTGTGCAAGAAATTTCGAAGACGCCGAAGGCATCATCGAGGGTAACACGCAGTTGCTCTTAGACAGACGACTTGGCGTCGCAAGAGGCATCGCTCATTTGCGGCATGGAAAATCCGAAGTACTGGTCACGAACTTCAGCGAAGAATACCGACACCTCAACAGAGGCACTACAATTGCGTTCTTGGACGAAGCAACTGATTTACTGGACGCCTTCATCATCTCCGACGAACCTGCAAATGACAGCCTAAAGCAAGACCATGCTCCCACGTTCGCCATCAACCCAGCATTACCCCGGGACCGACAAGAGAAAATCACCCTTCTTCTTCAAAGTTACAGCGAATGTTTCGCCTCGTCATCAAAGGTGCGACAAACGACGATAGCAAAACATCGAATTATAACCGACGAACACACCAGACCTCTCCGCCAAAGCCCTTACCGTGTGTCGCCGCGAGAACGACAGGCCATCCGGGACCAAGTAGAGGAAATGCTTCGCGACGACGTCATCCAACCTTCGAAGAGCCCATGGGCGGCACCGGTCGTTCTAGTGAGAAAGAAAGACGGTGCTCTTCGATTCTGCGTCGATTATCGGCGACTGAACAAGATTACGAAAAAAGACGTCTACCCCCTCCCGAGGATCGACGACACTCTGGACAGGCTCTGCCACGCCAAGTATTTCTCGTCGATGGATCTCAAGAGTGGATATTGGCAGATTGAAGTCGACGAAAGAGACCGGGAAAAGACTGCCTTCATCACACCGGACGGACTGTACGAGTTCAAAGTCATGCCATTTGGGCTTTGCTCCGCACCCGCAACTTTCCAAAGGGTAATGGACACAGTGTTGGCAGGCCTCAAATGGCAAACCTGTCTCGTCTATCTAGACGACGTTGTAGTCTTCGCAGCGAGCTTCGAGGAACACCTCCGGAGGCTGAAGGCCGTACTCGACGCAATCAAGTTATCCGGACTTACCCTGAAGCCTGAAAAGTGCCGGTTTGCCTACCACGAACTATTGTTTCTCGGCCACATCATCAGCAAGGACGGCGTGCGCCCCGACCCGCAGAAGACAGCCGCCATTGCCAATTTCCCGCAGCCTCATGACAAGAACGCGGTCCGCAGATTTCTGGGATTGTGTGCTTATTACAGACGCTTTGTGAGGAATTTTTCGCGCGTCGCGGAACCTCTGACCAAGCTCTCCAAGGCAGACGTACCATTCACATGGAATTCGGCACAAGCGGAAGCCTTCAACGAACTTCAGCGTCTCCTGCAGTCTCCACCGGTGCTAGGGCACTTTGACGAAAACGCCGAGACAGAAATCCATACCGACGCAAGCAGCTTTGGTCTAGGCGCCGTGCTCGTCCAGAAAAACGGAGTCGAAAAAGTAATAGCATATGCAAGTCGTTCATTGTCGGAAGCAGAAGCGAACTATTCGACCACTGAAAAGGAGTGCCTTGCGATCGTCTGGGCTACATCGAAGTTTTGTCCCTACTTCTATGGACGCCCGTTCAAGGTTGTGAGCGACCACCATGCATTGTGCTGGCTGGCTAACTTGAAGGACCCCTCTGGCCGTCTCGCTCGATGGAGCTTGCGCCTCCAAGAATTCGACGTCACGGTGGTCTACAAGTCTGGGCGAAAGCACTCCGACGCTGACTGCCTGTCACGAGCCCCTGTCGACACGCCGCCAAAAGACGATGACGACGACGCTTTCCTTGGACTGCTAAGTTCCAGCGACTTCGCACGACAGCAGCAATCTGATCCTGACCTACAGCGCCTGTACGAGTATCTTGAGGGGAAGTCTCCTTCACCTCCTGCCCTCTTCAGGCGTGGACTATCGTCCTACTGTCTGGAACAGGGAATCGTCGTGAAGAAGAATTTCTCACCGAACAAGGCCGCCTACCTTCTCGTCGTCCCGAAGAGCCTTCGGGAGGAAATTCTGCAGGCTTCTCATGACGAACCAATGGCTGGCCACCTCAGGTTTACTCGCACCCTCCGCCGAATCCAAGAGAGATATTACTGGCCTCGTCTATCCTCCGACGTCGCGCACTACGTTAAGAGTTGTCGTGAATGCCAACGCCGGAAAACGCCACCGAAAAGACCAGCAGGGTTCCTGCAGCCGATTCGACCGCCATCAAGACCTTTACAGGAGGTCGGTATGGACCTACTTGGCCCCTTCCCAACATCAACGACGGGCAACAAGTGGATTATTGTGGCGACCGATTATCTCACCAGGTACGCCGAAGCAAAGGCCCTCCCGAAAGGCACAGCAGCAGAAGTCGCCAAATTCTTCGTCGAATCCATTCTTTTACGACACGGCGCCCCCGAAATACTGATAACAGACAGGGGGACAGCGTTCACGGCGGAGCTAACCCAGGCCATTCTGCAGCACAGCCATACAAGTCACCGGAGAACAACTGCGTACCATCCGCAGACAAACGGGCTTACAGAACGCCTCAACAAGACCATCGCCGATATGCTTTCTATGTACGTAGACGCAGAACACAAGACATGGGACGTCATTCTTCCCTATGTGGTGTTCGCCTACAACACCGCTGTGCAAGAGACCACCCAAATGACACCATTTAGTCTCGTCCACGGGAGGGAGGCCACGACCACACTCGACGCCATGCTGCCCGACGTTACCGACGAAAGTAACCTCGACGTCGCCGCCTACCTGCAGCGCGCAGAACAAGCTCGACGACTTGCCCGTGAGAGAATACAAGACCAGCAGCGCACCGACGCCCGACGCTACAATCTTCGAAGACGCGCAGTGCAATACAAGCCAGGCGATAGAGTTTGGGTTTGGACGCCGATTCGCCGCCGCGGACTGAGTGAAAAACTTCTGCGCCGCTATTTCGGCCCGTACAGGATTCTTCGCAGACTGGGTAATCTGGACTATGAACTCGTCCCTGACGGAGTTACAGCATCCCAGAGACGCCGCACACGCTCAGAAGTTGTCCACGTCGCCCGTCTGAAGCCTTACTATTCGCGCTAATGACTCTTTGTGCTTACATTATGAGTATTTATTTTGTATGTTCTGTATCTTTATGTCCGTTATCCCTGTTTTTAAGCATCGGGTCGATGCTTCTTTAAGGGGGGAGTAATGCCGCGAAGCTTGCTTTTTGTCTGGAACCTGCTGCTCTCGCTCGCGGGGCGAACTTTTGGCTCAGTCACCCCCCGGCGCTGCTTCGCTTGGGGGATCTTCTTATCGCGGCAGGCACGCCGCATTATCAATTTTCTGGGACGCGAGACGCGACCAGAGTTATCTCGATTTTTCCTAGCCTCGCGCAAGTGTGCCTACTATGTTCTGGAACTTTCCTTGCCGCCTTTAAAATCGAGCACGGCTAAGAGCGGCGGGCATTCTGTTCGACGACCGCCGAGCACGCTTTTCGCTTCGCCGCCGCCGAGTGATTCAGTCCATTTTGGGTGCAAGTCAGCCCAATAAACAGTTCTTTTAGAAGACCCTTTCGTCCGTCTTCATCGCTGCTTCGACTGCCGTCACCACTACGTGACAATATACTGTTACACCGGTTCACACCATGCAAGTAGCAACAGCACCAGCAGGGCCTCTCTGGTACTGGGCTACAGGTTGCGACTGCACGTTGCGTGAGCACACCGCCACTTGAAAGCCGGACAACCACTAGAAGCAACTTTTACCTTTGCGCAAGGTGTAGTACCAGAGACTTCTCATGAACTAACACACTCTAAATGGCTGTCGCCCATTCACACTGCACAATTCATGCCACACAAAAGCAAGTGGTGCCAGCGCTGGGGAACTCTCACTCATGTACCACCCAGGCCAGTTAGTGCCACTTGGCTGCTGACTAGAACTGTACACACTGTGAGCACACCACTGGAAAGCAGGACCACCGCTGTAAGCAACTTTTACACTGCAGAGCCCACAAACACCTTTTCACAAGGCACAAACACTGCTGGGACCGGACAGACTTTTCATGAACAGACACACTAAATGGCTGTCGCCCATTCACACCACACGAAAGCAACTTGAGTGCAAGTGGAGGCAGCACTGGGGATACCTCTCTCACGTACCACCCAGGCCATTTAGTGGCACTGCCTACATATCTCAGGTCAGCACACTCATTAACGAGTGCACTCATATCGCGTGCATGTGACATGAGTGATAACGTGAGTGTGAGTGGGTGGTCGTGTCTGTGAGTGTAATTGAGTGGATACGAGTGAGTGTGATTGAGCTGCCGTCCATGACGACGAGGTATGCATAACATCAGGACAGTTACACGCCTTAACTTTTTTGAGAGAGCCCCAGACCAGGTCTGGACACAAAATGAACAGCAACATTTTCCCAATTGCACAAACCGAATTTAATTTTCAACTGCTGCCTGGCTAGCCAGCTGTCAAACATATTCCCAGCCTTAGTTTAAATGACAGCTTAGTTTACTGTATTTTTTGCTTTCATATATCAGTGCTGGCCACCAAAAGATGAGCTATCAAACAAATGCCACACTCCACAAGTGTGCCTGAAATCTTTCCAAAGCCTGCATTATAATTTATAGTCCCCTCCCTCTAATAATGCTTTCCTTACCATGCTCACAGCGTGTAGGTCACTGGTGATTCATAGCTGCTGTGCCCTACTTTTAGATACCTATGAATTTGCATACTTGTTACACGAAAAGAGTAAAAAATTAGGGCTGCGCAAATAATCAAAAAGTTGAATAGTTGGCCAAGCTGCCGCGGTGGCTCATTGGTTATGGCTCTTGGATGCTGACCCAAAAGACGTGGGTCCGATCCCGGCCGTAGCAGTTGAATTTTGACGGAGGTGAAATTCTAGACCCCTGTGTACTGTGCGAAGTCATTGCGAAAAACCCCAGTTGGTTGAAATTTCCGGAGCCCTTCACTGTGGCGTCCCCCATGGCCCGGGTCGTTTTGGGACGTTGAACCCCCCATAAACCACAAATAGTTAGTGAATATCATTTGCCATTTGATTCGCACCACACTTTAACTGCTCGAAGTATTAGAACTTCCTAAATGCTCAAACATTACGAACTCGTAGCCAAACATCGCAACACATCCAAACGACACCCGCCGGTTAGAGTAACCCATGCTTGACACATCAGTTAGCTTGCCATTTCCTCATAAAAAATATACAGCCAACATGTGATTAAGATTAGGTCTTGTTTAAAACAAATATGGGCAAGTAGCGGCTGCACAATAACCTCAGCATGCAAGGCGGCATTGAGTGGAGCTCTGATTGGGGGAACAAATTCTGAATAACTGATTGGGGCAGCCAGGGGAGCTTCAACGAGTTAGATGGCGAGCAGATGGAAGCACGTCTGCCAATTGCTTGTGAATGGTGTGGCTTAACTCTGGGTATAGATTCGTGAACACATAGTAGTAGCCAAACGTGCCTCTTCACCACAGAGTATATATTTCAGTGTCGAAAAGGGAACGAAACAAGCTTTATCACATGAAATGATTGTAATCCTAACTGCTAATTTAAAACTTTTCCTTTCGTTTTTGTGGCCTCATATCATACAGGGACAGTGTACTATTGGAGAAGAGTAGACATGTTGGCATATTCTTGCAGATCTCCCCGCTCCGGTGGCTTAGTGGTTAGGGCATTCGATTACCGGGCTGGACGACTCAGCTTTGACCACAGCCACAGCGGCGGCTTTTTGATAGAGGCAAAACACATGGCACCCGTGTACTGTGCAGTGGGCGTGAACATTAAAGAACCCCAAGTGGTTGAAATAATCCGGAGCCTTCCATTAAAGCATCCGTCATGTCATAGCCAGAGTCGCTATGGGACATTAAATCCATAAACCAAACTTTCTTGTACATCTTTCCCTACGATGACAACAGCAAGGGGAGAACTTGTGATTTTGGCAGAAATTTACATTCTAAATTGACAAAGAAACCATGCCAGAGCAAATGGTTGTGCAGTGCTGCCTTAAAACCTTGTGGCTTTCTAAGCAGCTAAGCAACATCTTCTCGGGTTATCACACTATACTTAATAAATAAGACCGAGTCCAAAACATAGCATTCTTTTATTTTCGCTACAAGGTTTAGTTGTCTTAATGTTTTTTCTGTCTTGCAACTATAGTCGGATGCAAGTTAAGTCTGTAGTGAACCTCGCCCCATTCAGGACTGCTGCACAGAATTCCTCCATGACAAAAAAGTAGCCCAGTATTAAACTTTTCTTGCTCCCTAAGCAAAAAACTAATCAGAACTACAAAAAAATTTGCTCTAGAATTGTGATGCCTGGCTTGTTTAATTTAGTCAAGCAATAACAAGCTGATTTCGTCAACCATTGTGACTGGCCAGCAGAGTAATACAGTACGCCGTGGACAATGTCCCAGTGTTAGTAACTGCAGTTTTTTTTAGTTGTATCCTACTGCAGTAGTTTCTCACATTGCTTTCTGAGAATTTCTTTTAATGTATTCAAAAATGCAGACTGACACTATACTGTTAGTGGCTTGCCTACCAATGGCAGCACTACTGTCTGCAAAAGCGGTTCCTGGTACCTGCGTTAACGTGAGTTATTTTACTGACAGTACTTTCAAAACCACCTTCGCATTCTCAACGCTATTTTAATAAAAACCTATGCATCCTGGTTAATGTCACACTCAATATTGCCACTGCATGGCACCCAGGCAGTGTGGCAAAGGTTGCATTCCTGAAGGGATTTGCAGACTCCAATCGCTACGAAAATACGATGGTTTATGGTTTCTGGGTTTTAACGTCCCAAAGCGACTCAGGCTATGATGGACGCCGTAGTGAAGGGCTCCGGAAATTTCGACCACCTGGGGTTCTTTAACATGCACTGACATTGCACAGTACACAAGCCGTCGTGGCGGAGTGGAAGCAGAAGCATCCCTTTCTTGAAAAAGAAAGTGAGACTACCATATGAAAACAATTAGGTTTAATTTTTCTGCTGCGTTTCAAAGCTCCGAATCAGAGTATTCGTTTAGTGGGGAAAGGAGCCTTTGATTGCTGCTAAAAAAACGTCTGCAAAAGTCAGTATATTGTCCCTTTAAGTCATCTTAGCCTCGAGTCATATCAATAAGATGTACACTATGAGATGAAGGGCAAGGAAGAGGGGCAGACTATGTCTGAAGTGACAAGATCAGCAGTTTAAGGTACAATTTAGCTAGCTTGACATGAGAAAATGTCTTAATAGATCCAAATTTCTTACTTCCGGGACAAAGATCAGTGGCTCCGTTACAGGTGGATTAATCGGAGTCTACTGGGTATGTAAGGTTTTTACAAGGCTTACTGTATTGCAATAGCTAAAAATACTTGTCACAGTAAAACTGCACTCATGCAATTTCCAGGGGACTACAAGAAAAGCTTACACCAGAAACATAAGGAAAATATACACCATAAACACATGATGTAACTGTGTTCAGGAGCGCGTTATGTAGTCGTGCTCTCTCAGAATGTGGATGCATGGATCATAATCCGCGATGCGGATAGGTGGACCCTGTTGACATTCAAGCTGCTGTCTCACATGCTCCCCTTCAGAACATGTTGCAGCTGATGTAGAAGCGGTGGCATTGCTGCATTTGGGTCAATACCTTGACTGCTTTCATTGTTCATTATTGCCTATTGGCAGGCGGTGGCCTGGGCTAGATGGTGGTTCCTCCTCTTTGTCGGCACACCCCATGAAAACGCACAAGTTTGCCAATGTATTCACGCACCAATGCTCCCACTTTTGGTGTAGTTGATGTTTCCTTACCGAATTTACGTGTAAGAACAGAAAGCTCAATGTCAACGCCTGCAAGCACATTTGAGTCTTGTGACTGAAACATGTCACCTTGAATGCTGTCAAATAGTGCTGCAGGCTCATCCTCTGGGAATGAATCATCTGCAGATAAGTACTCACTGGCTGACTCGTGAACAGGAGGTTCATCCAGTCAGAATGAATGGTCATCTGCAGAAAACAAAATAGAAGACTGATCCTCAATGAATGGCTCATGAACAGCTGCATCCCTTCTCCGCAGCTCCCACTGCGCAACTGCATGGACATGGTGGCACCTTTTCATGCACAGAAAAAATCCCTACAGCTGCACTGCAACCTGTGGAAACAAGTGTTACATTCAGGGCAGCTAAGCATGCATGCTTGGCACTGTGTGTCCTTTCTGACAACAGTGGGGTCAGTACGTTCTTCAGATCGTGACTGCACAGACCACTTTCCATCAGAAAAGTCGGGTCATGCCAGACATGGTGACTTCCACTCACACAGCATGCTTCTTGAAGCAGTCTGCTGTGCGATGGTCTGCCCTGCGCTTCACTTGACAGATCAGCTGCTTCATTATCTGGTCAGTAAGCCAATTTCATCAGACACCAGCAGCCTGTCGAACCGCCAGTTCTGAAACCCTCCCAAATAACTTTTCTTGGACTCATTATGCATTAGACAGTTTTAGCTGTGCGTACGCAACGGCTTAGCGTGCCCGAGGAGTTTGCGGGGATGGTAGTGCGCATGCGCAGAACGCAAGCGCAAGCCCTGCGTCTTGCGTGCGTACGCTAGCCCGCAGACTTTGCGTTGCGGCGCTTGCGTGGCTTGTGTACGCTAACTTTAACAAGATGGCGGCGCCCTGCTCGCCCACTTCGGAATAAATACATGCCGCCGCTGGATTCTCTGACGCAATAGCTTGCTCAAATGGTAGCGGTTCGCTTTTAATTCGCCTACTCTTGCCCACACACAGCGGTATAAGCGATAACTAGCCCCTGTTTTTCAGATAATTTGGTGATTTTCAAGCTCCTAGGCCTAACTATATGCAGTGTGTTTTCCTCGTAGAAACGACACCTGGCGAAGCAGTTTTCTGGCTTTTAGCCAGTTCTTACATTTTCTTCGGTTTGCATAGTTTTTCTTCTTGGAACAAAAAAAGGCTCACAATGCACTCACACTAGTTATCAGTAATCACGGATGAAATTTTCTTCAACCGAGCGTTGATGTGCTTTGACGTCTTGTCACTAGATGGCGCTATGTTCGCCTGAAGGACGCTACGGCCCGGCCAGCTAAAACTATACTTCGGAGCGGACAGTGTAACGCACGCAGCGCCGTAGCGCTTTGCGTACGCAAGCACTTGCGTACGCACAGCTAAAACTGTCTATTGACTCAAGATGGTTGTTAGTAGTCAATCCGGTGCCCTACCTGTAGAAAAGAGCCCACTGTTCTGGGCGCTTAGCATCCTCTCAAAGTACTCAACAAACTTAACGCACTCAACAAACTCCTTTAAAGTACAGAACTGTGATGACCCCCATAATGCGCAGGTCCACACGGGACGGAGAGGCAAAGAGACACCGTATGGCTCAGTTTAAACAAACAGATATATTCAATAATTACACATGATTAAGATTATACATCAGAGGCTGCGGCGTCCGAGCTTACGTGCCGACGACTTCATGGGGGCGATGGAGTGGCTCCGGAGTTGGGCTCGAGCAGTTGCTGGCAGAAGCTGCACGCCGTCGGGCTTCGGCGCTGAAGGCCCTCTTGGCGAACGATGTCCCCTGAGCGTGCCTCTTCCGTACTGCTTCTCGATTTTTATATCCTCTTCTCCACACTCCCTAGGGTGAGGACGCCCACGCCGGAGGGGAAGGAGGGGGGGCTAGGGCTTTCACTTGGGCGCACAAACATACCACCGCATCGTGGTCTCGCCCCCCTCACGTGTTGAGTCCGCGGGAAAGAAGGTTGTCTTCGAGGTAGCGCATAGCGTCGGCTGTGGTAAGGCGCGCTCTGGCCCGCTGACAGTTCCCTTGTCCTGGAATGTGCTCGGAAGGGCCGCCCCTGGAACCGCCGCGCCAATTGGGGAGGATAAAGCCTGTTTCCCCGCGGCGGCGGCGGCGGGTCCGGTTGGGTCCGGTTGGGCTTAAACCCCTTCGTTCTGGTTGTCACTCTCAACGAGCATGGCTGGGTAATTGATGATGCCTGTCATCTGGGTCTCCGTCTACGCCGCGCCGTCGAACGTGGAACCTCGTAGCACACACAAGGAATGTACCCCGTAGCACACACAAGGAATGTACCTCGTAGCACACACAAGGAATGTACCTCGTAGCACACACAAGGTATGTCACACTCGCTCACCCTCCAGAAGAATGTTCTCCGAACATTTGAGTCCACGCAGCTCCCCTTGTCTTTCTGAATCGCCTCGCACAGTGCGTCCGACAAAACACTTTTCGCTGCACTCAACACCACTGCACAACACCATATGCCTCCGCTGTCATAACTGGCGTCTCCAGGGGCAGCACTGATCTTCTTTTACAGATAAACATGAAACTCAGCACCCAAGCCTCTCCTTTCTAGTCCAAACTGGACGAAATAAATTTACCACAGTTACAAAGGAGCTCCCACTTCTAGCACGATCACGGCACAGACAAAAATATAGATAACGAAAGGAAGTAGAGCAGGTTCTGCATGCGCTCCGCATGCTCTCCTGTGAAGGTGTTACTTAATGACAGAAAGGTTTAACTACCAACTCCGATAACTTAACACATAAGCACATAGCAATGTTATGAGCTGTGGCATTACACAATTCTATCCAGTTCACAACTCCGCTCTGTTTACGCCATTAGTCCGACTTAGCTTTCCGATTTCGCAGCGGATATCGGCCTTCATGAGTCATACTAAGTAAGTCTGTGACCCTTTGTCTGGTTTGGGACTCGCGAGGGCTCGTGGCAGGAGCCTCTCCTGGCGTTATCTGCTCGGCAACCTCGCGCGCTTCTTCTTCTAGCAATGCATGAAGTAAATCCGCTGGCATTCCGGCCGTCACCTCTGGCGCCTGCCGAACAAATGCAGGAGAGGGCGTTTCTTGCGAACTATCTGCGCGCTCCGCTTCACTTCTGTCCCCATCAAAATCCGCGCTTTCCCTTTCCTCATTTCGTGAATACTGAACCGGTGCCGACTTGAGGCGATTTGCGTGTATCCTTATCAAGCGCCGGTTCACGTCTCGGACTCTGAAGTTTACCGGAGAAAGCTTCTCGACAACCTCGCACGGTCCTCTCCACTTCGCCTGGAACTTACGAGCTAGCCCAATCTGCCTTTGGCAGTTTTCAATGTACACGCTGTCCCCCACATTAAACGGCGCGTCTCTAGCACTGCGATCGTGCACCTCCTTCCTGCGCTTCGCCGCTTTCTTTAAGGCCTCCTTTGCGATGTCCCTCGCCACTTGCAAGCGCGATTCTAGCTCCACCTTATAGTCGTCCAGTGAAGCGTATGGGACACGACGGGGGCCCTCTGGCACTTCACTAGGCTGGTCCGGGTCTCGGCCGTAGAGAAGAAAGAATGGCGATTCGCCCGTGCTCTCGTGTGCTGCGGAATTGTAGGCAAACATTGCATACGGGAGCCACAAGTCCCAGTCCCGCTGGTCGCGCGAAACAAAATGCGACAGGAACCCGGCCACGGTTTGGTTCAGTCGCTCCACCGCGCCGTTGCAAGCCGGATGGTACGGTGTTGTCTGCTTCTTAGCGATCTTAAGCAGCTCGCAAACTCTCCTCATTAGCTGCGACACGAAGTTCGTTCCCCGATCTGTCAAGAGTTGCCTCGGGGGTCCATGTCGGAGCACGATCTGTTCGACAAATGCTCTTGCAACCGTGTCTGCCTTCTGATTTGGGAGTGCTACCGCTTCCGCGTATTTTGAAAGGTGATCGACAAATACTAAAATGTACTTGTTTCCGGAAGTGGTCGTGGGCAATGGGCCCATTATGTCCATACCTGTCCGCTCGAAGGGAGCCGAAACCTCAGAGAACGGCTGAATTGGAGCTGGTCTTCGTCCCTTGGGTGTTTTTCTTTCGAGACAGGAATGACACTTCGCACAGTAGTCTCTAACATCCTGTCGCATGCCACTCCAAAAGTACAAACGCTCCACACGCCTGCGTGTCTTCGCTACGCCAAAATGACCGGCGCATGGCGCATCGTGAAACGCGCGAAGAACCCTTTCTGTCCACGACCGAGGTATGACGACTCTCTCCCAAGCGGTTTTCTCTGGTCTCCCTTTCCTGGTTGGCCTCGTGCGCCGACACAGGGTGCCGTCTTTGTCAATGAAATAACCTAGCGGTTCGGGGTGAGACGGTGCGCCCTCTAAGCTTTCGATTATTCGCTTCAGGTCAGGATCTTTGCACTGCTCTGTGCGTAATTCGGCGGGGTCGACTGGGACAAACTCATCTATAGCTGCCACGGCAGCTGTGCGGCTGAGTGCATCAGCATTGAGATGTGTCTTTCCTGACTTGTGCTCAACTTCAAAGCAGTATTCCTGCAGGTGTAGATTCCATCTAGCGAGTCGGGAGCTAGGGTCCCTGACACTCATCACCCATTTCAGAGGATGGCAGTCTGTGACTAGCTTGAATTTGCGGCCGTAAAGGTAGCATCTGAAGTGCTTTACTGCCCAGACAACGGCGAGGCACTCCCTTTCCGTAGCTCCGTACTTTTGCTCTGTGGGGCTCAGCTGTCGGCTAGCAAAAGCAACGGGATGTTCTTTGCCCTCGATAACCTGAGATAGCACGGCACCAACTGCGAACTTTGACGCATCTGTGGCCATAACGAAGGGCAAATTAAAATCCGGGTGGCGCAACAGCGGTGCACTCATTAGCTTCCTTTTCAGGGCCCCAAAAGCATCCTCCGCGTTTTCGTCCCAGCGAAAGGCGACATTTTTGGCTGTTAAGGCGGTGAGCGGCTTAGCGAGCTTGGCGAACTCCTCTATGTGCCTTCGGTAGTAACCGATCAGGCCGAGAAACTGCCGGACCTGGCGGACGCTAGTCGGGGATGGAAAATCCGAGACACACCTTAGTTTCTCAGGGTCCGGTCGCACGCCGTCAGCTGAAACAACGTGCCCGAGGTATTTCACCTCGTTTTTGAGGAATTGGCACTTAGAGGGCTTCAGCTTGAGACCCGCTGCTCTTAGTCGCACCAAAACCTGCTCAATATCGCGCAAATGGTTCTCAAAACTGTCACTGTATATGATAATGTCATCTATATACACGAAGCACAGCCTCCCCAGAAGACCTGCCAGGATAACATCAGCGGTTCTCTGCCAAACAGCAGGGCTGTTGGCCAGACCCATCGGCATTCTTTTCCATTCATAGTGCCCTGAGGGCGTGTTGAATGCCGTTTTCTCGGCATCTGCCGGATCCATTGCTATCTGCCAGAATCCCGCCGCCATGTCCACTACCGTGAAGTACCTGGCAGAGCCCAGCTGAGAAAGTGTCTCCTGTATATTGGGGATGGGGTATGGATCGATGCGAGTTACGGCATTTAGTTTGCGGTAGTCCACTACCAATCGATACGAGCCATGTGGCTTTTCCACCAATAGTGCTGGTGCTCCCCAGGGTGACTTTGAGTGTTCGACAATGCCGCGATCAATCAGGTCCTGCACCTGCCGCTCCATCTCCTCACGTTGGGAGTAAGGAATCCTGTACGCACGCTGGTAAACGGGCGATGAAGTGCCGGTTTCTATCCTGTGCTTTATAACGCCACAGCAGCCCAAATCCAGGTTGGACGCGGCGAATACCTCCGAGTAGTCGTTCAGCAAACCAGCCAGAGCCTCCCTCTCCCTGGATTTTACGTGAGAAAGATCGAACGACACCTTTGGAGCAGCCGAAGGACTAGCATGCTCTACAGTTGCGAGTACCGTATCGGTGGGCTCACGTTTCTCTATCGCAGAGGTGAAGAAAGCCAATGTTTTGTTCTTGGGAAGGCTCAGTGGCTGCTGGCTACAGTTAACCACCCGTAGGGGCACTCTGTGGGCGTCATTAACTGTCACGAGGCACGCGGCTGCCTTCAGGCCATTGCTGAGAGAGTCGACCGGCTCAAGCACTCCCACGGCGCCGCTCTCTACATCTGAAGGCACAAACGCGTACAAAATGTGCTCCGACCAAGGAAGGACGACCGCCTCCTCGACCAGCCTGACGGCAACCCGCGAATATACCTTCTCCAATGATCCCACTGTTTGACGGGTGTCAATATCAGTAATGCGAATCTCAGCCCCTCTCCTGTTCAAAAACGGAACTTTTGAGCCGCCCGCATTAACCTCTTCCTCAGAGAATGAGACTACTACCTTCCCTTTTCTCAAAAAATCCTGCCCTAATATACCTGACACTCCGTTTGGCAGAGACACCGTGTCCGGGCATACGTAGCAGGGGTGCTCCAATGCAATTCCGCCGAGAGAGAAGTGTAACCGGTAGAGTCCACTTATGCCAAGAGGATCCCCCGTTATGCCTACAAATTTGGTTGCCATACCACCAGACGCTTCCAACACCTCGCGGTCCCCCTTCCTTCGAAGCGTGTTAAAACTGCTCTCCTTAAGCAATGTCACCTTTGACCCCGTATCTATCAACAATTCCATGCAACAACCATTTAACTTGCAACGCACAACAGGGCATGCCTTGTCGGCCACACAAACTACCACCACCTCATCATCCACTGCTCCCTCCCCACGCTCCTCAGGCTGGGGAGGACTAACTAGTTTTTTGTCTCGGTATCTGGAGCCCCGCTGTAGGCTTGCTTAGGGCGTTTATCGCCTGCTTCTCTTTGTGGCTCCCCACGGCGCACGTTTTGGCAGAATCTGGCGATGTGTCCGCGACCCTGGCAAGCGAAGCATACGATTTCTTCAAAATCTCGCATACCGCGCCTATAGCTTTGTGGCGGTCTCCGGTTTCCAGCGAATGAGCGCTGTTGAGCGCGCGCTTCAACCTGGCTTTCTACCTGCTGAGATAGCAGCTGTTCTAAGCGATCTAATCGCTCTGTCAAGAGAGCAACCTCAGGGTTGAGCACCGCTCTCTCTATGACGCGTACTCTCGCTGCGGCTGTCGTTAACGCCTCATTTCGTTCCTCATCCAATGCGGCCTCCACGGCTTGGTCGAAATTGCTCGGCTTGCGCGAGAGCACGAACCGGCGCACGGGGTCTTGCAGACCAGCCACGAACAAAGCGGTCATTTCCTCTTTAAGTATATCCTCCGCGTATTTCTTCTTTAGCTGGTCTCCTTCCTCCTCCCTGCTTAACGTATCGCGCGCTAAGCGCTGAAGCCGCGACGCAAACGTTCGCACGTCCTCCCCTACCATCTGTACGGCGTCACGGAACCTCTGTACCCGCACGTGCCGTGGTTCAGTGTCGAAATGCTCAAACGCGAGCTTCTTAAATTCCGCAAATGATTTTGTGGATTTTACTTTTTCGTCTCGCCATGCAAAATCATGAGCAGCTCCTGCCATCTTACACCTCGCCATTCCCAGCATTTGAGCATCGGACCATCCCCCCATTTTCCCAATCTCTTCTAGCATGGAAAAGAAATCGCAGATTGGAACCCCTGTCTTATCTCCCGTAAACGTCGGAATGACGCTTCCTAATGCCAGCATGCTTGCTCCTAGCGACGGCTGTGGAGTGTGAGCTCCCTCAGATACAGACATTTTTTTTTCTCAAGCCCTCCAGTGCCTCAAGCCTCTCAAATGGGGGTAAAAGTCCCACAATCAGTCCCGTGATTCCCTTTTGATAACAATTTTGAAGTCATGAATGTCACAGCATTCAGAGGACATTTGCTTTTGAGACCCCACTTCTGACACCAGTGTGATGACCCCCATAATGCGCAGGTCCACACGGGACGGAGAGGCAAAGAGACACCGTATGGCTCAGTTTAAACAAACTGATATATTCAATAATTACACATGATTAAGATTATACATCAGAGGCTGGGGCGTCCGAGCTTACGTGCCGACGACTTCATGGGGGCGATGGAGTGGCTCCGGAGTTGGGCTAGAGCAGTTGCTGGCAGAAGCTGCACGCCGTCGGGCTTCGGCGCTGAAGGCCCTCTTGGCGAACGATGTCCCCTGAGCGTGCCTCTTCCGTACTGCTTCTCGATTTTTATATCCTCTTCTCCACACTCCCTAGGGTGAGGACGCCCACGCCGGAGGGGAAGGAGGGGGGGCTAGGGCTTTCACTTGGGCGCACAAACATACCACCGCATCGTGGTCTCGCCCCCCTCACGTGTTGAGTCCGCGGGAAAGAAGGCTGTCTTCGAGGTAGCGCATAGCGTCGGCTGTGGTAAGGCGCGCTCTGGCCCGCTGACAGTTCGCTTGTCCTGGAATGTGCTCGGAAGGGCCGCCCCTGGAACCGCCACGCCAATTGGGGAGGATAAAGCCTGTTTCCCCGCGGCGGCGGCGGCGGGTCCGGTTGGGTCCGGTTGGGCTTAAACCCCTTCGTTCTGGTTGTCACTCTCAACGAGCATGGCTGGGTAATTGATGATGCCTGTCATCTGGGTCTCCGTCTACGCCGCGCCGTCAAACGTGGAACCTCGTAGCACACACAAGGAATGTACCTCGTAGCACACACAAGGAATGTACCTCGTAGCACACACAAGGAATGTACCTCGTAGCACACACAAGGAATGTCACAGAACTCTGACAGCTCTTTGTACAAGCCCTCTTCACTTCTGCTAGTCCACATTGCATTCAGCTTCTCCTGCACAACTTCTTGACTTTGGCTGTCAGTTACATTGGTCATGTTGCACTTCCAGCTCCGTGTGACGTGCCACACACACAGCAGACGTTTCACAGGGTTCCCCATGACCCTTGCCCAGTCATTTGCATATGGTGGTGCATTATCTGACATGAATGCACCACAGCTAACTTGTGTGCCAAGCCTGTCTCTGATTGCAGCAAAAAATCTTACCATGACATCCTCAGACACATTGAGAGAGAGGGAAAAGGCACACGGAATGCCTGACCCACGATTTCCTATGACGATCACATTTATAAGTTGGTGCTTATAGCGACTTGTGCCATGAGTTGCATCAACACACACTGCTCTTTGACCATGCTTTAGTAGCATGTGACCCTGGGTAGTGTTCATCATTGCCATCACAAACTCACCAATACCTGCTTCTCTCAGTTTATCTGGCTCTGTATACAGCAGAGCACCTTGATCCTCTAGCTCGACAATCCATTTCTGCGTACTGACATAGTCATTACAATTTTTCTCCACTTCACTGCCAATATTAAACTTCACCTTTATGTTCTGAACCTCTGATGAGGTCAGAAGGTGAAGCCTGTCTAGTGGAGCTCTGGCAGGCGAACGTGCATCTGAAAGAATAACCCTACGAGGGACCTGCAGCTTCAGCTTGCGTGCAGTGTCCTTCTGGTCAGCAACTGACAAGGGATGGCACCGTAGCTCTTTCTCATGGTCACAGTGCTCAGCTTGATATAGTCTACTACCACATTTCCATTTTTTTAAATGATATCTATTGTCACCAAGCAGTGCCTCTCATTTCACACTGCCATGAACCTTTGATTGGCGCTTACCTTTTCCTGTCTTCACATATGACCCTGAGCGATGGCAAACCAGATACTTATTTGTCCCTCCAGATGCCAAATGTTTTGTACCCCCCGACACAACAAAGTGGATAAGCTCAGTCTCTTCCTCGTGACCCTTCCAGCTTTCAAAATCTGTGAAAAAGGAACAGGCATCAATGCGAGTTAAGCTACAGCGAGCAATCCCCAGAACTGCATGTAAATTACTGCGAATTGAATGCAGCAATGTTACCTTCTCGCATTGAATAATGCTTCATTTCTTTTTCACATGCATGCATTCCTTAATCTAGAAGGCTTATTCTCAGCTGACACATATCCCAAATAATGCAGACAGGTTTTTCTTGTTGCCATATTTATTTCCAGCCACCTGAATGTGCTCCCATACCTATCTCGGTTAAGTTTGCAATTGCTTAACGATATAAGCCATGTGTATGCACACCTTACAACATGCCACAGCGTAAAACAGAACAGTGCCCATAGTCTGGCCCAACCTGCTACACAAAAAGGGTGAAGTGCTCCAAAAGGCTGTTGGGCCATGAAACAACATTAGTTCGATAGAGGCGAAATTCTAGAGGCTCGTGTACTGTACGATGTCAGTGCACATAAAAGAACCCCAGGTGGTCGAAATTTTCAGAGCCCTTCATTACGGCCTCTCTATTAGCCTGAGTCGCTTTGGGAAGTTAAACCCCATAAACTAAACTTAACTTATAAGCAGACTATTTCATTATGGTAATGTTTAAATTCTGGTTCATTGCAGACAGAAGGCTTCCATGCATTAGCATCAAAAAACGACACAAGGTGCGTGAAGTTACGGAATGACATGTCTACTGCTACAGTTCTGTCCAAACACAGCATTTACTGCAGCATTGCAGTTCCGTCCATACTGAACCGTGCATTCCTTTCTGCAGCAACCCCTGGTATCAAATTTTTCTGTCAGGTTTTGATTGCAATAACACCTGTACAAGCTAGTGAAACTTGAAGGTTATCGCACCTGTTCCACCTAACACGAACAAATAAATTTTTCCTGCCATGATGGTGCACAACAAAAGTGATTACAGGATATAGAAAAAATTGCAGTGGACACTTAGTCTCCACCTTAAGGTTGTGACGCAATAAAGTCCATATGTGTCGAATTGGTCATTCTTCACTTTACATTCATCCTAACAAAACACGTAGTGGGGCTAGTTGGTGAAGCATATTTTTTCGAAGTTCTTTATAGCGCTACAAAACACAAGGACACAGGAAGAAGTACACAGCGCTCGTCCTGTGTACTTCTTCCTGTGTCCTTGTGTTTTGTAGCACTATAAAGAACTTAGAAAAAATTACATTCATCCCTGGGCTTCATACCACGCCTGGCACAGTGGTGCTGCAGTTAAGCGATGCGCCACTGCCCTGCGACGGCAGGTGCTGTGACAAGTGAGGTGGTCGGTCTTGTGCACAGGTAGGGGTCGCCCTTCCCGATAACCTCTCACAAGCATTCGTTAATTTAACCGCCACAGACGCGAGATTTTCTGCTGAACGGGAGCCTTAACACTGTCGCATTGAAAGATTTGGCTAGCTATGTTCATGTCGTAGTTGTAACCTTCTTTTGAATATAAATATTGCGCTAGGTCGGTTAATCCAAGTAGATAAAGCCTAAACAGATCACCATCAAATCGCATTAGGCTGTACATATATCATCACAGCATGTACTGTCGGGGACAAAAACGGCCAGGACACAGGGTTGTTATCAAAAGCATATAGCTTTGTTATCAGCCAGTGGTTGTAAATCACGCTTGTGGAGATGAAACTACGCCTTGGAATGTATAATGTGTGTTAGTGAAATAAGGCAAACAATAGCACACTTCACACCTATAAGCCTATATCATCAGTCGCGCATCTTGGAAAATTTTGTCCCCAACAGTACAACGGTATATCGGTGTGTAGAATGTTTTGACACACTTTGCATGTAAAGCAGTTAGGCTTGCTTTAATTAGGTTACGTTAGGTTAGAGAACTGAAGTGGCAGTTGCTGTTATTCCCGGACATAACTCCAAGAGCAGCTAATTCTTTTTAAAAATGCCTAGCGCTCCACCCAGACGGAACGAAATGACTGATGTTATAAGTTCTGCCCATATGTACTAGCGCATAGCATCACAAAACATCCAAATGCACAGCAAGTTTCTGAGACGCATTATTTCAACTTGTGAGGCTTCCCTACTACCGCATACTGCAACCCCATGACAGAAAACGGTGTTTGCACAATATGGAGATCTCGTTTATGCTTCACCTGTTAAGGAAGAAAACTCAAGCCTGATGCGCCTCGGCACAAACCAGTGGACCTGTTCGTGGTGCCGCAAGAGGCCACCACGGCGGGGAAACGCAACATTACAGCAAACATCACATTCAAACAAAGCACTACAATTGGGAACCAGCGAGTCGGCGGCATCAGGGTGCTGTTTTCGCACGTGCCGCCTCCGTGCACTTTCAAAGGTGAACGAAGCATTGCACACCGGACACAGATACCTATCTTGTTCAGTGGAGCCCGCAGCAAGGCATTCCGCGCTGCTTGAACTTTGGCTTTCCATCTTGGCGACGGAAACAACAGCCGGGTTAAGTGAAAATCTGCTCAGGGAGAGCATTCGGTGACCAGACAGGATCAATGGCGAAGAGCCAAGGCCTTGACAAGGCAAGCATGGTCACGTGGTAAACGCATTTACCACCGCGCCGATGGTAAATAAATGAAATTGAAGTATAGTGTAGAAAAAATAACAAATATTGAGGTAACGTTTAAAACATTATCTTTAGGCACCATGTGGAAGCTTATCATTAAGCAAAATACAACAGGCACAAAGAAACAGGGACGGCTAAGGATATCCCTGACCGAGCCGAACCTAGGTATTCTTCACCAGCCGCGGGGAAAGAAGGCAGAGCCTCGTGGTTTCAGCTCGGTTTTTAATACGCCCCGTCTGCACACGCTGCGCGCCATTCGACGGCTCTTACCATGTCTTGGCGCTACACGTACGGGCTTTGCAAAGAGAATCATAATGTACGAAGCGGAAAGCTGCCCTACCACAAGTAAGTGCCGGACGTGTATGTTGACAATTGCGCAGTATTTGTATATTTCCATGAATTCATGAATTCGCGTCGGCAAACAATGGGCGGCTACCTGCCCAGCTTCGAAATCGGCGAGAAAGTTTCAACTGCGAATAACGTAACTGTCGCTTGTCGAAGTTTTTTGCGCTTTTATAAAGCAAGTGGCGGTACGAGAAATGTGCAGTTGCGACAGTAACAAGTAGGTAAGCTTAAAAATCACAAAAAATTTTACTCACCTGTAGCAAGTGTGTTCACGGCACTTGGCAGGTTGCCTGAAATTCACAAATATTTTCCGTTTCCTCACCTGTAACAAATGTGTTCAATGCGCAGGTTCCCACTGCACAACCCGAACTTGCTTTCTAAATGGCTCCAAGCGATGGGGCAACCACACTTCAGGCCCAGCAGACACCAAAAACTGCTCGGCTCACTTCAGGGCAAGCGATTTTAGAGCTGGGTGTCAACGCTTGCTGCATGAAGGCGCAGTGCCATCGCAGTTTCCACACCACACTGGAGGCACACAGGTAGGTATGCACACTCACATATTTTACTGCATTTCATCAATTAGCGACCACACAACACAGAGAATAGCAGCTGCCTAATTTAGGTATACAAGTTTTTGGCTCGGCAAACTGTAAAATATGAAATGTAGGTTCACTTCCCAGGTGATGCAGTGTAGGCACAAGGCTAATCAGGAAGTGTGATGTGCCTTAATTTAGTTGCCATAGGGGGAGGGGCCTGTTACAATAAATATAAATATTACCACTGACATTTAAAAACACTGAGCATACTTTGCAGGTATTATACAGAGGCCTAGAGTTGTGTGGTATAACTGGACCCTGCAATATGAGGCAACCTCTTGGCCTGATTTAATACAAGTGACAATGGTCTATACCAGATTTTAAAGGACTGTAGACACCAAATTTTAGCTTGTGTGTTTTATTCTTTCAAACGATGCATTAGACATTCATATGCATGGATCACCATGTGGTATCCGTGTACGACCCCTAAAATAATTTAGAAATGATGTCCTTCTTGACACTGTTTTGGTTTCGGTTTCATGTACCGAACGACGACTGTGACGTCACCCTGATGTTTTGGTCATGTTATGCATTAGAAAAATCAATATTAAGCACTGACAGGTCATTTTTTCTCACTGCAGGTCTTGGAAGAGGCAGGATGAAATGTCGTAGTGAATTAAAACTACATATCAGCGAGCATATTACAGTCTTTGTAGTGGATCACGTGACCAAAACATCAAATTGACGACACAGTCGTCGGTCCGTCAATGAAACCGAAACAGCATATATATTATTTAGCGACTGTAGGCAAATATCACCCAGTACTCCACGTATTCAAATGTCGAACGCAGCGTTTGACAGAAGAAAACGCGCAACAAAATTAGGTGTCTATAATCCTTTAAACATGTGCGGCAATGCCGCACAAGCAAGTTGAACAACCATGTCTTTCTCTCCCAGGAAGCACCACAACCCAGTGGATGTGCTGATACGGTCCAACAGGGTGAAAACACATCACCATCATGCCTAACAGACCAGCCACATGCTGCAATTTCCGGACCAGCGGCGCAACAACCATCGGCAGTAAAGCATGAGCATGCATAAAGCCGAGAAATAACCAAGGACAGGGTGAAGCTGCAGGAGAAAACTGTTACATCTGCCCGGAAGAAAATGAAAGTGCTGCACCACAAAATGGCCAGATACGAACGAACAAAAAATGCAACATTACAGAATGTCATTGAGGAGATGAAGGAGAAAAAATTGCTTTCACAAGAAGCTGAAAAGAAGATTGCAGAGTTTAGGAATCTGCCGCAAGAGATTTTACAGGGGTGGGGTGAAAATGCAGCAACAGAGCATTCCTGTCGCAGAAAGTATACTGATGAGATGAAGAAGTTTTCTTCCACACTGTACTACTCTTCTCCACGGGCATATGCATACTTGCGTACACTGTTTCCTATGCCCAGTGTACAGGCTATCAGGCAGTGGTTACAAGTTGTCAGCGGCTGGCCGGGCTTCACTGCTGAAGGTCTCAATGACTTAAAGGCCAAACATGGGGAAGAGTCGCCGCGGGAGCGCCTGTGCTCCATTGTACTTGATGGTATGAGCATAAGAAAGGCTTGTGAGCTTGATGCTTCCAGCGGCCGTCTCATTGGTTATGTAGACCTGGGGCACTCTCCGGAACCTGAAAACGTCAATGATGCGCCGTCAGCGACAGAACCGCTTGTGTTCATGGTGGTTGGCATAGCAGCACCGTGGAAGATGTCATTTGGCTATTTCCTTAGTGCTGGTCTCTCTGCTCAAGAACTCTCTCCTCAACGCTGTGCACTGCATAACAGAGTGTGGGCTGACAGTAGTGGCTGTTGTGTGTGACTGTCTCAGTGCAAATGTGTCGATGGCAAAGCTGCTTGGTTTCCAGGTCCACCAGCAATCATACAGTGACCTGAAGACCTTTTTTCCCCACCCAGAAAATGAGCAGCAAAAAGTATCCATGCTGTTTGATGCCGTAGCGATGGCGTAGAGGTAGAACATCCGCCTCGCGTGCAAGAGGACCGGGGTTCAAATCGTGATGCCGCGCAATTCTCCACCGGGTTTAAAAAAAAAAGAAAAATCCGCGTGTCGATGGAATTGCATAACCAGGCCTGGAGTGCGGCCTTATCTCGGTAACCAGAACCGACAACGCACTCTCTCACCAGAGCAGGATTTGGCCACCCTGGTGTAGTACTTGGCCACAACCTTCTATGATCAAACCAATTAACCCTCGGCCCTCAGTCCCCAGCGGCTGCAGAGCAACTGACCACGGCGGCGGTCAGACCTGTGACGCAGCGGAGGGTGCTAAGAATCTCTGGCTCCGGACAGGCCGCCATTGGAATCTGAACCTGGCAACGTTTAACGCTAGAACTTTAGCTAGTGAGGCTAGCCTAGCAGTGCTGTTCGAGGAACTAACGGGAATTAAATGGGATGTGATAGGGCTTAGCGAAGTTAGGAGGACAGGTGAGGCGTATACAGCACTAAAGGACGGACACATACTGTGCTATCGCGGGCTAAAGGATAGACGAGAACTAGGTGTGGGTTTCCTCATTAATAAGGATATAGCTGGCAACGTAGAGGAGTTCTACAGTATTAACGAGAGGGTAGCAGCAATAGTAATTAGGCTGAATAGGAGGTACAAGCTGAAAGTGGTGCAGGCCTACGCACCCACATCCAGCCATGATGACCAGACCGTTGAAAGCTTCTATGAGGACGTAGAATCAGCAATGAATAGAGTAAAATCGCAGTACACTGTACTGATGGGCGACTTCAATGCGAAGGTGGGCAAGAAGCAGGCTGACGACCACGCGGTAGGTGACTATGGGATAGGCTCTAGAAATAGCAGGGGAGAGTTATTAGTCGAATTCGCGGATAGAAATAATTTACGGATCATGAATACCTTCTTCCGCAAACGAGAAAACAGGAAGTGGACCTGGAAGAGCCCCAATGGTGAGATTAAAAATGAAATCGACTTCATACTATGCGCTAAACCTGGCATCATTCAGGATGTGGCCGTCCTCGGAAGGGTGCGTTGCAGCGACCATAGAATGGTAAGGTCTAGAATTAGCTTAGACATGAAGAGGGAACGGAAGAAGCTAGCGAAGAAGAAGACCATTAACGAGTTAGCCGTAAGAGGGAAAGCACAGGAGTTTAGGATAGCGCTGCAAAACAGATACTCGGCTTTAACTGAGGAAGATGATCTTGATGTTCATTCAATGCACGATAACCTGACATCAATAATTACGGAGTGCGCAGTAGAAGTAGGCGGTAGGACAGTTCGAAAAGATACCGGGAAGCTATCTCAGGTGACGAAAGATCTGATTAAGAAGCGCCAAAACATGAAGGCATCTAACACTACCGATAGAATAGAACTAACGGAGCTATCAAAGTTAATAAATAAGCGCAAGGTAGCCGACATAAGGAAGTTTAATATGGAGAGAATCGAGCATGCTATAAAGAACGGAGGTAGCCTAAAAACAGTGAAGAGGAAACTAGGCATAGGTAAAAACCAGATGTATGCATTAAGAGACAAGCAGGGCAATGTCATTAGCAATATGGATAAGATAGTTAACGTAGCCGAAGAGTTCTACACAGAGCTGTACAGTAGCCAATGTAATCAGAGCGCCAATGAGAAAGACAGCAGTGCACAGCAATGCGTCATCCCGCCAGTAACGAAAGATGAAGTAAAGAAAGCCTTAGAAGCAATGAAAAGGGGAAAAGCAGCTGGGGAGGATCAGGTAACAGCAGATCTGTTGAAGGATGGAGGGGACGTCGTGCTAGAAAAACTAGCCACCCTGTATACGCAATGCCTTATGACCTCGACTGTACCAGAAGCTTGGAAGAATGCAAATATTATCTTAATTCATAAGAAGGGAGACGCCAAGGACTTGAAAAATTACAGGCCGATCAGCTTACTATCCGTTGCCTACCAAGTATTTACTAAGGTAATCGCTAATAGAGTCAGGGCAACGTTAGACTTTAATCAACCAAATGATCAGGCAGGCTTTCGTAAAGGATATTCCACAATAGATCATATTCACACTATCAATCAGGTGATAGAGAAATGCGCAGAATATAACCAACCTCTATATATAGCTTTCATTGATTACGAGAAAGCATTCGACTCAGTGGAAACCTCAGCAGTCATACAGGAATTGCGTAATCAGGGGGTAGAAGAGCCTTATGTCAAAATACTGGAAGATATATATAGCAACTGCACAGCTACTATAGTCCTCCATAAAGTCAGCAATAAAATTCCAATAAGGAAGGGCGTCAGGCAAGGAGACACGATATCGCCAATGCTGTTCACCGCATGGTTGCAGGAGGTATTTCGAGGCCTGAATTGGGAACAGTTGGGAATAAGAATAAATGGAGAATACCTAAATAATCTGAGATTTGCTGATGACATTGCCTTGCTGAGTCACTCAGGAAGTGAACTGCAAATCATGATCAACGAGTTAGACAGGCAGAGCAGATCGATGGGTCTAAAAATTAACATGCAGAAAACCAAGGTAATGTTCAACAGTCTAGCAAGGGAACAACAGTTCACAATTGGCAGCGAGAGCCTAGAAATTGTGCCGGAATACGTCTACTTAGGGCAGGTAGTGACAGCTGATCCGGATCATGAGAGGGAGATAACTAGAAGGATAAGAATGGGGTGGAGCGCATATGGCAAATTCTCGCAGATCATGAGTGGCAGTTTACCAATTTCCCTCAAGAGGAAAGTGTACAACAGCATAATCTTACTGGTACTCACCTACGGGGCAGAAACGTGGAGGCTAACGAAAAGAGTTCAGCTTAAGTTAAGGACAACGCAGCGAGCCATGGAAAGAAAAATGATAGGTGTAACGTTAAGAGATCGGAAGCGGGCAGAGTGGGTGAGGGAACAAACACGGGTTAATGACATCCTAGTCGAAATCAAGAGAAAGAAATGGGCTTGGGCAGGGCATGTGATGCGAAGGCAAGACAACCGCTGGTCTTTAAGGGTAACGGAGTGGGTTCCAAGAGAAAGTAAGCGTAGCAGGGGGCGGCAGAAGGTTAGATGGGCGGATGAGATTAAGAAGTTTGCAGGCAAAGGGTGGATGCAGCTGGCAAAGGATAGGGTTAATTGGAGAGACATGGGAGAGGCCTTTGCCCTGCAGTGGGTGTAGTAAGGCTGATGATGATGATGATGATGATGATGACGGCATAAATCTGCTCAGGAATCTGCTTGGTGACAAGCGTGCTCTGGTCAGCAGCAGCTATGGGGTAAGGAATACTACATTTTAACGATGGGAAAGCTTAAAAGTGTAATCAGTTGTCAGAAAAAAAGAAATGTGGAGGGCACTTAAGCTCCGCCTTTAATAGTATGACTCAACAGCGTTAACGAATCTCTTCTGCAGCTCCTATAGCGGGTCCTTGGATTCGTACATACGTTTTGTTACTCTCTCAATGAATAATCTCTTCTGTTGTCAGGGTGGAACCAGCGGAACACAGACGCAGGACAAGAAAAGGAGGTACACACACCACACCTCCTTTTCTTGTCCTGCGTCTGTGTTCCGCTGGTTCCACCCTGACAACATTATGAACCAACTAGCCCAGCAATTTACGCTCCTGAATAATCTCTTCATTTGTGCCTCTATTATGTCACACATACTCATTATCATACAATCATAAATTACCATATTATATTAATGCCCACCCGACATAGATATAAGGCACCACTTGAACAAAGCTGTGCAAATGTTCCTGTAGCCTAGGGGCAGAGTGTCTGACTGGGGATCCCAAGGGACCTGGGATTGAATCCCATCCCCATAACTCGGCCATGTCATGTGGTCTTGTGATGCCATCAAACCCGTTGACCGATCAGTGCCTGCCCATGCCACCTGCCAACTACGAGAGGCATGGCCACGATTTCTTCGCTCACAATGTCGGCAACAACGATGCTAGAATTTTATTTGCAGAACGAGACCCTTAATGTTGTCGTGTTAAAACAGCACATGTAATGCCTCTACAAAATATATTAAATGGCCTGCTGTTCATAGGTCGGTACGCTTGGATGTCTGAAATATTATAAACAAAAACGTAGCATATGGACGGGACGAAGAAGGGCGAAGACAGGACGGTCTGAAAGATAAAAGAAAAGACCACCACATGAAAGCCCTTGACTGTGACATGCCTTTGTTGATATGTCAAGACCGAGCTATTAAAGCATATATAAGGGCACTGGCTGCTCTGAAAGTAAACGTGTGCAGCAGGTAAACATTTTGATTTTATGCCGAGGGAAAATTTTTTCTTTAATTTGAATTTAAAAACCACGATTGACATCATGGAAAATAGTACACAACAAAGCATGGAAGTGGTAGCGCTCATTGTAATCACTTCACACAATGACTAATGTTTTAAAGGGAGACAGGTATAACTGTTCTATTGACAGACGTTATTCAGTAATGAAAGTATCTAATGATTCAAAAGTTGTAGTTGATAGTAGGCCATTTTGTTCAGGAAAAATGCCCTGTGGCAATAGCGTTGCAATTTTTAATCTGCTCTCGTTGAGCTTATCACTTGCTCTTATATTAGGCAAGATATAAGGTAACTGCAATTGTACCCGAGTGATGGGGAAGAGGGGACCGCAGGTGGAAATTTCTAATCTTTGACTTAGAGCGATAAAGTTCAGCACAATGGCTTGAAATAGCAGCAAGCAATCAGATCTAAAATTTCAGTGATATTGTCAATAGTTTTTGCTTTAGCATGGTTTATATGTTGTACACACATTTCTTTTCATGGAAAACTTAGCATGACAGGATGAGCTATGGGTCAGTAGATATTTTGCATATTTGCTAAAAAGCACAGTCTAAATCAAGGCATTCTCTATTTTTTAATTTCACTGCTCTTTTTAAAAAGGACATAGTATGCATCGTCTTGTAATGTTCATGATGCATTGTGGCCTAATTACTGGTTATTAAAGTAAATGCGAGCCTAGAAGGTGAATCTGAGTGTGTCTCGATACAAAGCACATATCGACAAGTGCAGCAAAACAAACGCGATTTAACTCCATGCATCCATTGCTATGCTATGCTTTCCACAAGCAAGGTGATAAGCGTTAAACTAAGTTTCGAGGAAACAAGCCTGAAAGTTCTAAGCTAGCCGTCTGTATTACTCGTCTATAGTACACTCTTCATATATTTATTTGGAACATTTAGATGTAGCTTGTGATTGAAACATTTCAGTACAAAATAGAAGTAATGTTGTAGGTGCCAAAAAGCTTACTTTTCTAAAATCAGATTTTTTTTTTGCGATTTCCGCCATGTGATCCACACATCCCCCCTACCGACATCCCCACTGCTAGGTTATTGTACTCAACTACCCCTGTGCAAAGATCACCTTCGCTGCACCGCTTAAGTCACGATTTATGGAGTTTAATCTCCCGAAGTGACTAAAAAAAAGCCACTGTAGCAGAGGGTTCCAGACAGTTTCGACCAGGTATTGGTAGCGCACAGTATAAAGACGTCTTGCATTTCGCCTTTGTTGAAACAAATCCGCTATGGCTGGGATCAGCCACTAGGCACCCGACTCTTTAATTGAGTGGTATTCAAACTACTGAGCCACCACAGGATGGCTTCGCTTTAGTACTGAAAACTTATACGGGCACCGCAGATTATTTAAGATTTCAAGTTTGCTTTACAGTGATTGACTTAGGATGTTGCAGCAGTAAAATTACAGGCAGCTCTTTTTATACGCCGCAGTTGAAAAAAAAGAAAAAATGCCGTAATAGGACCTTTAGTATTCAACAAAAATGGTAAATGGCAAGAAAGTCAGCAGGGCTTTAAATCTAACCGAAAACCCCTCGTCCCTCTATTCCACAGACTATCCAGTAGAAGCACATTGTGTGCCTCCACCAGTTGCAGGACAAGGAAGGCCTAGGTGCAGCCAACAAACTATCAAGAGCCCAGATCGAGTCCTGTCGACAGGTGAGGTGACCCCTTGTAAAGTCGCCAGCACTAATTCTACATACCTGTTTTTGGTTCCTTTAACAAGTGATGAAAGTTAAACTCGTCGCACAAACATTCAGCAGCTCTGTGAGCAGGGCACTGGAATTCACCTCGAGGATGAAGCTGCCAGACTTTGCTGACTGCAGTGGCACGGCCAAGTTTCTCGCCATGGTTGATCGGTAAGGCCTGCAATGGGCTGCTTTGCATTTGTTTTGTAAAGTACTCTGCACAATGACATACGGTTGAGTTAATGCGTGTGGATTTTTCAGGACATAAGGTATGCGAACACCTATATGACTCATGATGTGTGGAACAAGAAGGCAAATCATTAAGATATTGTTTTTACTCACCTTGAGGCATAATTCTCAATGCTACAAGGGTCATGACTTGGACAGTTCCTGAAATGCTGGAAATGTTTAACTCTCTCTGCTTGTATCCACAGACTGTACTGGTTAAGGAGGTGTCCGAAATGAAAATATTTGGGATCTGAAAATATAAATTCAAGGAAAAGCATGGCAACAGGAAAGTAAGAAAGTAATCATTGACAAAATAGCGACAAAAGTGCAACTGCAAAAAATCCTGAGGCATAATGGCTTCATACTAAGTGGCAACCTTAAGCAGCAGTGTACAGCAACTAACACCAGTTCAAGCGAAACAGGAAGGCTGTTCTTTGCACGAGTCCTTGATTTGTATGCAGGTTACGTCACATAAAGCAGGCATGGCACTATCCCCATGCCAGTACGCTATTACAGCTCTGGTGCTTCGACACAATGAACACCTTGCTCATTGCGCAACTCTTCTATTTAAAGTATTATAGTAAGCACTTGTTGCTTGGCCTACAAATTCTGTGGTGGTCACAGCATGCCGCACTAGCAACTGCATAGCTAGATAACTGTTTCCATCACCTGCGATATCAAAGTGCAATCAATGTTGTTATGAACCTGAACGCTCTGCATGTGCGAAACAAGGCCAAAACAAAATGCTTACACAGTCAAGCAACTGCCAGAGCTTGTTTGGTTAAATGCAGCTGTGCTCGGCCAGCATTGCTTTAGTGACTGCACCAGTAGGCATGTATTACCATTTTTCCCTGGAGGTGATAGCATCGGACTGGGGTGTCACATTACACACTTTGATGGATCACTCAGCTGTGCATCTCGATTGGAGTATTCAGTACATAATGCTTGCCTGAATCTTTTCAGTTCAATCGTGACAAACAATTATTTGATTCATATTTGAGTCTGATCTGTTAAAGCGCAATTAATTTTCACTCATTTTTTTCCCTACACTGTTCATTTTTTTATTTCCTTTGAAACACACACTGTTGGAAAACCCCTGTACATAGCTCTCTTGTTTGAAGTCCCTATGAATGCCTTTACAGTATCTCAATGACCTATTTACAGGCACTTGTATGAGAAACAATTCTGACGCCCTCTGAGCTATTTAATTCAGCTCGGCTTTCGAACCCTTTTTATTGCATCCGTGTACGTGTCTCCGCGGAAGAAGGTAGCATTAGATTTGTTTCTACAGCAACTCTGCGACCACTGCCCAGCACCTAGAATCATCTGCGGTGATTTCAATGCCCATCATGCTGTTTGGGGTGACAGGAACACGGATTCCCGTGGACGCAAACTTGTAGAGGTTATTGACAGTTTGGACCTGTGTATTGCCAATGACGGAAGCCCCACTTTTTTCCGGCCTCCAGCCTCAGCGACAGCTATAGACCTGACACTGCATTCACCTGACGTCCGCGTGAGTTGGTGAACAGCGCCTGACCGCATGGGAAGTGATCACTATCCGATTTTTGTGTTTGCGGCCGACTTTCGTATGCATGGTCCGAAAATTAGCAACGTGGTCAACTGGGATAAGTACAGAAAGCACCTAGAACTTGTTTCTGGTGATGTTGACAAAATGCTTTCTAGTAAGCTAGCAGCAACTACGGCGGTCAAGTTACCTGATCATTTTCCGGCCCCGGATTTAAAACTCAGGAACCTTAGCGCAGCGAGAAGAAGGGCGGAGCGCCAACTCGTGCAGAAGGACGACAGGCAACTGAAAACGACCTTCAATAGGCTGAATTCTGCTATTACACGGCACACGAACAAGCTGTACAGGTCGCAATGGGCCTCATTCTGTGCTAGTTTGACTGTGTTCTCACCGATAACGAGAATATGGCGAGTTATTGGCAGCCTTGCTGGAGAATATCGCCCTTCGAAGCCTTTTGAAGCTCTTGCAATACGCAAGGAAAAACCTATTGCATGCTTGGCAGAGGAATTTGCAGACGCACTCGTACGCGCTGATTCAGGAATAGATATATATACACCACCTGCTTCCTCCAGGTCTATCATGGACGTCCCGTTCACGCTTCGTGAGCTTCAGACTGCGCTCAGTGGCCTGCGGCGCCGGTGTTCACCAGGTCCCGACGGCATCACCAATCAAATGCTGAATAATCTGCCCTTGCAACTCAGAAAGGAGCTCCTCAACTTCATCAATCGAGTTTGGGAGACGCGATGTTCCTCCGTCATGGAAGGTGGCACATGTAGTTCCAGTACTGAAGCCTGGCAAAGACATGACAGACCTTGCCTCGTATCGCCCTGTGTCATTGACCTCCTGTGTAGCTAAGTTGATGGAGAAGCTGGTAAATGAACGCTTATCATGGTGGCTTGAGGACAGCAAGGCACTGCCATCATGTATGGCAGGATTCCGCCGAGGTCTTAGTGCCCAAGATAGCGTCTTAGACTTGATCAGTCACATTGAACACCAGAGAGCTTTCGGCCTTTCCACCTTAGCCATTTTTCTTGATGTTGCGAAAGCTTACGACAGTGTGCTTCAGAGCTCAATTCTAAACAGTTTGCAAGGAATGGGCGTACAGGGCCATATGTTAAGATTCATTTACAAGTTTATAAGTGATCGCGCAGTTTGTGTACGGTTAGGGAGTACGTTAAGCACCGAAAGGGTTCTATCACGAGGTGTGCCTCAAGGCAGTGTTCTTTCCCCCACGCTCTTTAACGCCGTAATGGCTGGCCTACCCGATTCGTTGAAAAAAAGTTGCAGGCAAGTGCGTATGTCACTTTATGCTGACGACATCTGTATTTGGATTACTGGCTACCAACACAAGCGATTAGCCCTGATAGCTCGACAGGCTATACTTTCGGCACGGATGACTCTGTACAGGAAAAGCTTAATGACGTGTTAACTTTATTACAGAACGTTAACTCACGCACTGCTAGAATGGAAACCGAACAGTTACGCTTAATTGCTTCCATATCTGAAATAAAGGAAAATCAGGAATCTATGAAAAAGAATATCTCCGATATCGATGCGAGGCTGTGGGCAGTTGAACTTCAAGCTTCTGCTTCTGACGCAGCTCAACAAGAGCTGCTGACCCTGCGCGAACTGGCTGATAACCTGATTAGCGAGAATGCCAAATTGCGGCTTAGTCAGTCACAGCTTGAAGACAGGCAGCGGAGAGACAATCTATTGTTTTTTGGCTTACGTGACAGTCCAACGGAAACATGGGAAGGAACGGAAGACAAGCTTTTGAGCGTTATCTCTAACTGCTTCAGTCCCAGTCCGGCGCTTATGAAGGATGCGTTTGAACGTACCCATAGGATTGGTACATTTACGGATGATAAATGTCGCCCGGTCATCGTGAAGTTCTCCTCCTTTAAAACAAAGCAACAAATTCTATCCCAGTCAGCGAAACTTAAAGATGAAGGTATCACCGTAAGTGAAGATTACTCGTTGGAAACGCGTCAGGCCAGGAAAAAGCTGCTTCAATTCGCTAAGGGTCAGGACTCATTTTACAAGCTTAGGCACAACAAACTGTACATTAAGAACAAATGCTACAGTTATAACCCTGCTCGCGACTGCGTTTTCATGGAGGCTAATCTTCGGGCATCAGCAACTTCTCTTGATAGTAACTCAAGTCACGGTATCGCTGCTTCATCACATGCTGAGCCGACTGATCGATTGTCTCCTTCGCCAGTCCACAATCAGCAGTCAAATGACGGTACCTCTGGCTCGACCTACGCGCCGTAGGGCTGCGCGAGGGGCAGTGGGCCAGTGTCTGATACTGGCAACTCGCTTTCTTTTCTTTTTTCCAACATACGATGCTTACTACCCAAGCGCGATGAACTTAATCCTATCATTGATTCGTGTGATGCTGATGTCGTCTTACTAACCGAAACATGGCTTTCTTCCAAGATAGCGGACATTGAACTATTTGACTGCAAAAAACGCTATAACGTGTTTAGATCTGACAGAAGTAAGAGATCTGGAGGAGGTGTTTTAATAGCTGTCGCGGATAATTTTGTAGCATCGCCTATTAATATTCCAACTAGCCTGGAACTGGTTTTGGTGGAACTTAGTGTACGTTTTAAGAGAATGATTTTGGGTATATGTTACCGTCCCCCGTCCTCGAGCCATACATTCGTTGATGAATTGCATGATTCCCTTAACATGATCACTGTACAATTTCCGAGTACACCTATTGTCTTAGCTGGTGACTTTAACTACCCTAGTATCGTGTGGACTAGTACATCACTTTATCTCAGCTCTTTTTCTACTGAGTGTAAAAAGTTTTTGTCAACTTGTATGGATTTCAATCTTTCGCAGTTAGTCTCTAAACCTACTCGAACTACTTTATCCTCATCGAATGTTTTAGATCTTGTTCTAACTAACGTGCCTGATCATATCCCTTCGATTTTTTACCTACCTGGTCTCAGTGATCATTCTTTGCTGCATTTTGATGTACAAATTCCTGTATCTATCCGAGTTAGTCAGACTAAACACATTAGAGATTATAAACGGGCTGACTTTAATGCTATTAACTGCGAACTAGCTGGTTTTTTGGATGATTACTTACCAGGCTTTTCACAGCGTTCTCATTACGCTAACTGGGATTTGTTCAAGGATATCGTTGAACATCTCATTAACACTTTTGTACCATTAAGATCTTTGAAGTGCGATCGGGAATCACCTTGGTTTAATAATGTTTTGAAAAGACTCTCCAATAAAAAGAAGCGCTTGTTCCGCTCTGCGAAGTTGTTGAATTCTAAACAACGATGGGAGGCCTACTTTTCCGCAGCTGCAGAGTACAAAGGTGCGCTAAAAAACGCAAAGGACACATTTTTTAACCACACACTGCCTGCTATGCTGGTCAATAATCCAAAACAATTTTGGAATGTAGTTAACAAGAAAGACCCTTCCACAATACTACTTACTTCTTCTGATGGTGTTGCCTTTCCTCCATACGAATGTGCTTCTGTTCTAAACAATATATTTGCTGCGGCATTTTCTACCAACGTTTCTCTTGTTCATCGCGTGTGCCCTGTTTTTGATGCTCTTCCTATGGATCCAGTTATATTCGACGCGTCAGGCATCCAGTGCATTATAGAAAATCTTAAGGTTTCCTCTTCCTGCGGTGTTGACAACATTAATTCGAAGTTTTTAATTAATACAAAGTACTATTGTTCCATAATTCTTACTAAATTGTTTGAGCAGTCTCTTGCAACAGGTTGTATTCCCAATGATTGGAAAATTGGGAAGGTGATTCCACTGCATAAGTCCGGAAGTAAACATTCTCCTGATAACTTTAGACCTATATCACTCACTAGTATTCCGTGCAAGATCATGGAACACGTCATATATTCTCATCTCATCTCTTTTTTAGAATCTAACTCCTTTTTCAGCATTGCCCAGCATGGTTTTCGTAAGTCTTTTTCATGCGAAACTCAGCTTATATGTTTCACACATGACCTTCATTGCATCCTTGACCACGGGTCTCAGGCAGATTGCATATTTTTGGACTTCTCGAAAGCGTTTGACACTGTTTCACATGAGCTTCTCTTTCTTAAATTAAGCAATCTTAACATAGACCCTAATGTCCTTGCATGGCTACAGTGCTTTCTTTCTAACCGTTCACAATTCGTAACAGAGAACAATATAAACTCTCATTCTTTGCCTGTCCGTTCCGGCGTGCCTGAGGGGTCAGTTCTTGGGCCCCTCCTTTTTCTCATCTATATAAATGACTTACCGGCTAACATTTCTTCTTCAATTATTCTTTTTGCCAATGATTGTGTTATTTACCGCGAAATTAAAGATGGTAATGATGTCTCTTGTCTTCAATCCGATATTAACAAGGTTCTTGACTGGTGTTTTACTTGGAACATGCAACTAAACATTAATAAGTGTAAACATGTACGCATTTCTCGTCTCTCTAATGCCCCTTCTTCTTATCACATTAACAACGTGTCCCTCGAAACCGTGTCATGTTATAAATATCTGGGTGTTTACGTTTCTTGTAACCTGTCTTGGAAAACTCACGTTGAATACATAATAAATAACGCTGATCGCATGCTTGGGTACCTTCGCAGAAATTTCTCACGTTCATCTACTTCAATAAAATTATTACTTTATAAAACATTGGTTCGGTCCAAGTTAGAATATGCTGCATCTATCTGGAGCCCTGGCATCGATTCACTCGTTTCAGATTTGGAAGCTGTACAGAACCTCGCATGCCGTTTCATTCTTTCTAATTATCACCGAACAAGCAGTGTAACCGCCATGAAATCAAGTTTGTCCCTACCACTTCTTTCCCACCGCAGATCAATAGCCTCATTGTGTCTCTTTCATAAAATTTACCACAACACCTTTCTCAATCCTAAGTTACTGTCTAGACCATGTTACATATCAGCACGCGTTGATCACCGTCATAAAGTTGGAATCCGATCTTGTCACACCAAATGTTTTCATGACTCATTCATACCCCGAACTTGTGTCAGCTGGAATAACCTTCCCCACGACATCGCAGGTATTTCCGATAACAATGCATTTCGTAAAGTCCTTAATGTTTCTTTCTGAGTATGTGTCGTTTATTACTGTATAAAAATTGCCTTTTTACTGTCTACACACTGTTTTAATATATCCCCACTGCATTCTAATCTTATTGCCTTCCTATGTTTTCACTTTTTATGTATTCCTGGTTTATTTTTGTTTTCCCTCCTTGTTGTTGCTGTTTAGGCTGAATTTTTATGTATTCCCACTCCCCTCTGTAATGCCTTCGGGCCCTGAGGGTACAATAAATAAATAAATAAATAAATAAGGTGTGGGGTTGTCTCTGTCAGTGGACAAATCCGGCTTTATTCTGTTTCCAGGTGTAGGAAGACGTCAAGCGCGGTTGAAGATAAACCTCGGTCACTATTGCATCCGTCAATTCAACCACGCGCGTTTCCTGGGCGTCATTATTGACTCCCGTCTACAGTGGCGAAAAGCTGTAGACGCGATTGTTTCATCTATAACTTCTCGTCTCAATGTGATCTGTAGAATTGCACGTGAGCAATGGGGAAACCATCCTTCTTCAATGATCAAACTTCATGAAGCGCTGGTGGTCAGCCGGATAATGTATCAATTACCTTTAATTTCCCCCTCGGCATCACAACTTGAGCGTCTCGAAGTTGTCCACAGAAAGGGCCTAAGAAGAGCCATTGGAGTTCCCCAGGCGGCTGCGAATAAGGCAGTACTTCATGAGTCCCTATCGAAACCTCTTAGCCTTATCGCTTCTCAGAGACTATTAATGCATCTTCACCGCTTAGGAGAGACGGTAGCTGGGCGATCCCTTCTCCAGCGGCTCTGCAAGAGATATGAGTCGAAGGCATACTTGGCACTTAGTACTCTTAGTTTTTTAGGCATTAATGTCCGAAGGCAAAGGAAACGGTTGAAACCCCCCTGGTGTTTTCCGACCCTCGACTGTAAGGTCACAATTTCCCACGTGAGTGCAAAGCGCAGCTCTCCTTTGGCAGCAACGCGTTCGCTTGTACTGGAATGCTTGGAAACAGAGTATGCCTGCCATCTTCAAATTTTCACGGATGGTTCCGTGGACAAGGTCAAACAAGCTAGCGCAGCGGCTTTTTACATTCCTTCTTTGGACTGTAAGTGGTCCGTACGCTGTACTGCTGTCGTATTCTCCACAACGGCTGAAAGTGTTGCTATTGAGGCGGCTTTACGGAAGTTAGAGTCTTGTCCGGCTCAACCTGTTGTCATCCTAACTGATTCAAAATCTGCCCTTCAGAGGTTAGAGCGCGGATTCCCTACTGACGCCTTGTCTCTAATCTCTCTGCGCTTGGTGCAGAATCTGCACAGCAGAGGCTTTACTCTACATTTCCAGTGGGTGCCCTCTCACATAGGAGTCAACGGTAATGAGGTGGCAGACAGTCTCGCCCATAAAGCTCTCTCAAGGATACCATCAAAAAAAGTACCTCAAGATGAGAAAAGTCTCTGCAGGAAAACGGTGCTCGATCACTTCAGTACCCTGTGGAGTGTGTCCCACAAGAAGCCATGTGTGACCAAGGGACTGAGAAGATCTCAGGCGACCCTTCTACATCGAATTCGCACGGCCTCTGCTCGCACTCCTGCATGGATGCATAAGACCGGCATAGCATCGTCTCCGCTTTGCTCTTTATGTGGTGTGTGCGGGGATATCGAACATTATATTATGTAGTGCCCAGAGTACAACGCGGAAAGGCATGTGGTGTTCACTTCCTTCAAGAAGACAGGAACCCGTCACAGCACAGTGCAGGACATTGTCTACCCGAGTGGAAACGAGACATGCAGAAGGGAGGCTGCACGCCTTCTTTTAACATTTCTGCAGAACACGGATCTTGTTTTTAAATGGTGACAGCAGGAACGGACTATGGCCTACTGTGATTGAATATGTGCGTAGATGGTGTCTTCCGGAGTGGACTACTTTATACTGTGCATGAATGCGTGTATGGAGTGTGGCACTACAATGGCCTATGTTCTACTGTGACTGAATATGTGCATAGATGGTGACTTCTGGAGTGGACTGTGATGTGAACTGTGTGAATTGATTGTGTGCATAGATGGTGACTGCGGGAGAGAATGTGTGCTATTATAAGAGACTGTGCGCTGCGGTGGAGCAATTGCCGGCAGATAAAGCAAGGCTAACCCCACCTGTAGCATTCAACACCTCAACTCAACCTCAACAACCTATTTAAGCCTGTAAATGGTTTATGTGCTATATGCTAATGTATAAAATGCATGCACAGAGTTTACTTTACATTGTGCACTGGTACCATGAGAGGTTATGTGCCTGAAGCCAGACATACATCGGTTATGCTCACTTCAGCAAATCCTCTTCTGGCCCTCCTGTGGCCGAAAGCATGACATGGTGCCTTAGGTGGCACCACCTACGAAATGATCAATCTCTGAGTGAAGCACCTCAGGGGACAACACTCCACAAAACTTGCATCACTGGGACGTGAGAACGCGATTGTTTAAGGTTAATGGCAGTGATGAACTGCGAATATTTAAGCATAACTTGGGCCTCGCCTGCACTTCGTAATACACATTAACCTCTCTGTGAATGTGCTTTGTGCACAAATGCTTGGGGAAACGAGACACTTGAAAATAAAACCGCATATTCGTCATCTTATGCTACAGGTACATGGTAATTCCTTCGGCTCGCATTGATGTGCAAGAACATGCAGTAAGCTAATCACGTAACTACATCTGCTTTTCAGGGCATTCGATCATTTAAATTCTTGCAACCCAACTGCCAAAGGGTTCAAGGCGCCATTGCGGCCATCAACATTGCAGTACCAACGAGAGGTAATGGAGGCTACAGGCAAAGAACTGATGGACCTTCGGCTACCAGATGGGAGTCCAGTAGTTCAAGACGGCAGGCACATGTCTGTGATTGGAGTTGCATTCAAGCTGAAGAGTGTGTCACAGCTGGCAAACGCATTCTTTGATGGTAAACTGTGCAAGTGAGTACACATCTATGCTATAGTCACACGCTGTATATACACACAATAGCTAACTGACACTGTTGACTCTGTTCATGATGCAAAATGCCATGCGCACATGTTGATTTCTTGTAGTGTTTGGTAGATCATTTTTTGTGTGTCAGGTAAATGGCAGCGACTAGATTGTTACCACTGGTCCTATGATATATGATACCCACAATGAAATTATTGCTCATTATAACCTAATACTTGGCAATAGCTTTACTACATAGCTATTTATTACAAAGGTAGAGCTGTTGTACACTTTTCTCTTCAGGCATATTGGTAAACTTCCAGCATAAACTGAGAGAACCAGCCATATTCGCTCCGTTAATATGATCTTTTGCGGGATGTCCTTTACGAAAGCCTGCCTGATCATTTGGTTGATTAAAGTGTAAGGCTGCCCTTACTCTATTAGCGATTAGCTTAGTAAATACCTTATAGGCGACAGACAATAAGCTGATCGGTCGGCAATTTTTCAAGTCCTTGGCGTCTTCTTTCTAATAAATAAGGATAACGTTAGCGTCCTTGCACGGTTCTGGTACGGCCGAGGTTATGCATTGTATATACAGGGTGGCTAGTTTTTCTAGCACAAGCTCCTCTCCGTACTTCAACAGATCTGCTACCTGATCCTCACCAGCTGCTTTTCCCCTTTGCATTGCTCCTAAGGCTTTCTTTACTTCCTCTTTCAATACCAGCGGAATGACACATTTCTGTGCACTACTGTCTCCATCATTAATGCTTTGATTACATTGTCTACTGTATAAATTTTTGTAGAACTCTTCAGCTACTTCAACTATCTTATCCATATCGATGATGACATTGCCCTCCTTGTCTCTTAACGCATACCTCTGGTTTTTACCTATGCCTAGTTTCCTCTTCACCGCTTTTAGGCTACCTCCGTTCTTTAGAGCATGCTCCATTCTCTCCATATTAAACTTCCTTATGTCGACTACCTCGCGCTTATTTATTAACTTTGATAGCTCTGCTAGTTCTATTCTGTCTCCAGGGCTGGATGCCCTCATGCTTTGGCGTTTCTTAATCATATCTTTCGTCTCCTGACATAGCTTGCCAATATGCTGTCGAACCATCCTACCACCTACTTCTTGGGCACACTCATTAATGATAGCAGTGAGATTATCACTCATTGTTTGAACATTAATATCGTCTTTCTCAGTTAAAGCCGAATATCTGTTCGGCAGCCCAATCCTGAATTCCTCTACTTTCCCTCTTACCGCTATCTCACACCACACTCCACAAACTCACACTACAAGCCAAAGCGGGCTTACATTATGATCTTCTGAGCTGTCCAGGCAGCAGCACTCTATGGTTGATCACTGTCGCCCACTCGAAGTACAGGCGTGTGAAAGCTGTTTCAAATGGCACACAGCTTCAAAACAGTGTGAAAAAAATGAGCACAGTAGCAGACAGTTATCGTAGCCTGGCAACTCCTCAAGGAGTGTGCCGCGCAAGACAATGTGTGCACATGTGAAGTGCAGTTAGTGTGCGCCAATTTTTTCCCTATTATCGGCGCCCAAGTTGGGGGAGCAGCCCTCAGCCAGGTGTTTTCGATGTCAATCACGACTTGTCCCCAACATGCACAGAAATACAGACAGAACAGAAAAGAACGGCACAGAAATCAAGTAACCTCAAGCACTCTTTGCTACCCTACACACGAAGGCTGAGAATTAAAGGACAGAAAGGGATAAACCAAAGGAAGGATATTCATGTATTAAGAAAAGGAGCGCCAACCAAAGGTTGCTTTTAATACGAAGACGTTTCGGCCTTAATTACTCAAGGCTTCCGTATAGAAGCCGAAACATCTTCGTATTAACAGCAACCTTTGGTCGGCGCTCCTTTTTTGAATACATGAATCTTCTACCTGATGAGACGAGTTTTCGTCAAAGGTGAGATTTCAAAGAAAGGATATGGGCTCGTAAATAAATAAAAAAAACATTGCATTGCTCACATACTACCCACGACGCTGCTTGCAGGTACATTTGCACAAGAAGGCTCACTCAGGAGCCCCTGGAAATGCACTTCAGCTGCATCAGACAGCGCGGCGGCTGGAGCAACAATCCATCACCTGCCCAGTTCCGACATGCGTACCAGAGCACAATTGTTCATGCAACTGTGGTTGCCTCACAGAACTGCAATGTCTCGACAGATATGGAAGGCATTTGCTTCTCCAGGAGCCAAGGACAACCAATCAGGCCCTGCGTGGAAGATAGCACCTATGAATTACAACTGACAACAGCTGCACTGCCATAGTTACTCCTTGAGCATGACTACTTTGCTTTTAAATTCACTTAAAGCAAAGTCGTTGAACACATAGGCAGCTACATAGTCAGGGCCATCAGCAGCACACTCAACTGCACTGACTGCGCTGGACTGCTCGTAGTCTCTTGACCTTGCTTAAGAACGAGGGTGGCCTCATTGAGCCATCTCGCTTTGTGCACGCTGCAATGCATGATGCTGAAAGAATGCTGCAAATAACACCAAATGTCAAAACACACAGTGTGAAGGAACTCACACTGAAAGCTTTCAGAGAATTTGTTCAGCATCACAAGCCTATACTGCAAGAATGTGCACATTACGCTGAGGATCCACACCATGTAATCACCCTGACAAGAGTGCTGCAGAAGTACATTGAATTACGACTCAGAGATAGCCCGCTGTGTCACCGAGACAAACCGTGGCACCTACCTCAGGCATCTGTGCACAAAGCGCATGCTTTTTGCACACCAGTGAAGACAGTCAGCACATGCCCTTTCTGCATCACGGACATTTGTTTGTAGCTACAATCATTTAGGTCCAGCAGGTTACTACAGAGTGTGCAGCATTCATAATTCATTCCTCTTTAAAGGCCCTTAAGCTAAGACATCACACTTGGGCACATTTTGTTTGCTTGTTAAAATATATTACAAAAATGACAACTGTCATTACTGCGAAGTCACTTGTATGGATGTAAAAACTGACAACTGGCACTTATGCCAAGCCACTTGTATGGATGTAACAACTGACAACTGGCATTTATGCCAAGCCACTTGTATAGATGTAACAACTGACAACTGGCATTTATGCCACGCCACTTGTATGAACTCTGAGTGCATGCTGTGAAGTGGTCACTGCTTGTGCGATTGTTTACGCGTTGTTCACTGACGACACTGCTAAGTTAGAAGAGTGAGTGTGTGAAGTGTTCCTGCTACGTGACCGTGTGCCGTGTTATAACGTTTTTTGCCTTGACACTTGCCTAGACTGACAAAATAGCCACTCTGGTCGCAGCAAAAACTTTTTGGGGAGAAGGGCAGGAGAAGTCGAGCCCTGGGGTCGTCGTTGTACCCTCCCGCTCTCGCCTCCTCGTGGTTCCCCCGGAAAACGCTGGGGTGCTGGCAAAAGCCTTACTTTCATCACCCTTTGCCTCAGTAGGCTGAAGAGAGCGGAAATCAGTGCTTGACCAAGCATGCTGACTGAGGTCGTATAGCCCACAAGCTGCCTGAATTCAAGCATGAAGCAATCAACTGCAGATTGAACTACATAGGAATAAACGTAGCAGTGCGTACGACATGCAAGATATTACAAAAAAATATTTTAAAGGGTTAAAAATGCCCCCGGACTGCAACAACTACTACTGTGATTTATAACTTCAGGAAACGCAGAAAAAGAAAACGGTAGACCCCACTGGCTGCTACGGGATAACGCTTTCAAGCACCTCCTGATTTCTAGCTCTTATAAGCCCATCTGGTCAAGAGAGATACATGAACTGTAACAGAGATTATCAAAAATATGCATGTTTCTTCATGCGCCATCACCGTCGACAGTGTCTACTGACTCACGCAACCTTTTGTGACTCGGGCTGAAATAAAGCATGCGAATAACAGTTCAGAAATCAACCGTGGACTTGCGCTTACCATCCGCCTGTCGCTCTTAACCACAGTTCAGATATTTTCAACATGATCCTGAAGCGCAGCTAATACATCCGATCTTCTCTAAAGCAGCATGCGTGCGCGCCGTGCGCAGCGTCGTCTGCTAGCTCCACAGCTCTCCGCTGTGGCGGCTAGCAGATAACAAAATGGAGGGAGGCGCATTCGCGACAGCTTGGGTGGTGAACAGCTAGCGCGCAGAAACGGCGTTCGCGTTCGTATCTGTGCTGTTTTCCTAACCGTATCTTATTTCGAGTGGAATCTCCGAGCCGCATCTTGTTTACTCGTTTCAACTAACGCTTCTTATTTCAGCACCTCCGCGCGGCGTCTTGTGCGAAGCGTCGTTACCTCTCTTGATTACTTGATAAGATTGTTTGGTTTCCGGTCGTATTTTATTTTACTACGTGCACGTCGGCATATCTCAAACGTATACTGCATACATGCATGAGAGCTCTTGTATGGTGGCATGCAGCTGGTATCCCACGGAACAGTGTTATCTTTCAGACGACTAGAAGTAATCTTGGTAAGATGTCCAACCCGTCTTGAAGACGTCCTAAGTGAATCTGCGAACAGTTTATAAACGTTTGGAGATTGTCTTGGCAAGATATCTAACAAATGCCTTGCAAAATATTTCCAGATACCTTTCAGACGTTCTGTAAATGTCCTCTAGCTCAGCTGATGCTCAACCTATTTGAGCAACAAGATGTCTTTAGAGGACATTTCGTAGCTCACCCAAGATAACTTCTAGACACCCACAAAAGTTCGTCAGACATATAATCATCTAGATAACCCGTCTTATAGACATGTCAGCTGGCCTCTCAGCCAGTTAAAGGTTTGTAAAATGTCTTGATACATTGTCGTCTGCTTGCAAAAATTTTTTAGACACCTTGATACATCTTGTACCTATCTTCAACCTCAGCTAGGGCTCCAAGATATGTAGTCTCAACTGGCTAAGATTTTTTATGTACTGCTTAATAAAGGCCACCACAGTTATCCGTACAAACACACGAAACATCAAAAGAATACAAACCCTGCAGCACTCACCTTATACTACTAGGAAACCTTAGCTGGTCATCCTTATATGCCCCACTCCAATGACCTCTGCGATGGGCATGGGGAGGACTTCCGATCTACAAAGTTACTGAAGGTATTTTTGTGTTTGTTAATTTATTCTTGTTGCATTAGAATTAGTCTGGGTTAAATGTGATGCTCTGTTAGTTGCAAGTCTTGATTCATACCACAGAAGAAAAATAAACTCAGAAATGAAAGCTAATTTATGGACACGCACACGCATTCTTCATAAAAAGGTAAACTGGAAACGTCTTGTAGACGTCTGTGGAAGATGTCTCAACTTTTACTGAAACATCACTATTAGATTTTGGAATCTTTAAGACGTACCGTGCTTAGTGAGCGGCCAAGCAGTATACTTGCGGGGACAGCTCAAAATGAGTTATTAATATTTCTGATTGTCATACATGTGTCCTGCTGTAGCTATAGGCTGTCACTCAAGCCAGTGTACACCTCTAGAATTTGTCTTTGAGAGATCTACAAGAAGTCTTGCAAAATGTCTTGTAGCTCAAAAAAAGTGGGAGCATTAGCTGAGCTAGAAGGTGTCTACAGAGTGTTTCAAAATGCATAGAATCGCCTTGCAATCATCTGCAAGATGTCTTCGTCAAGACGTCAAAGAAATACCCAATACCTGTCTCAGAGGTCAGTTGAGATGCCTTATTAAGATTGTTTGTTCATCTTGGAAAAATGCATTATATCCGTTAAGTAGATGGATTGGGGCTCAGTGGGCTGGGAGTTGTCACGCATGTGCCACAGCAATCGGAATAGCATGTCCGGGGCAATAAAATATTCCTGCCATATGCAGTCATGCATGCGTGTACGTGTTGGCAAGATGTGAATTAAACTCTTTTCTATTGTCATGTTTCTGATGGCCACGTGTCTTTCTAGGTGTTTCCTATTTATACATAAATATTGCACTGAAGCTATATATAAGTCAGGCTGTAAAACGTCTTGTGAGGAAGCCTCCAGGCTTCTGAAGCAGGATGCCTTGAAGGCAACTTGCTTAAGCGGATTAGTAAGCGTCTTCCGTAGCTGCTGAAAGCGTAAAAATATTTCCTAAGACAGCTTCTGGACATCTTGGCTAAATATCTTCTAGACAAGTATCAAACAGCATCTTGTAGATATCCTTTGTAGTCCAAGATGTCTATGACCATTACAGACATTTCAGGACATCTATAAGATATTCTGTGCTCAGTGGGAGACATGGCGAGCGACGTGTGAATATTTAAAAAACTGCGCTTGAAGGCACAGACACGTGCGCACTTACAAGGAAAAATGGCATGCGTCGGTGCGATGAAGGAGGCGGAATTTGTTTCTTACTGCAGCGCCAAGAATTTTCGGGAAAGAGGTTTCTTGTTGTACATCTTCGCAACTGCATGCATTCTTGTCTGTTATGTCAAGTGCATGGTTTGGTAGCAATGGTTTGATGAACTTCTTGCATATATATTCTGCTATCCTTGTTCTCACAGGTCAAAACAGTAAAACCCGTGATTTTATTCACAATGTAGAGCAAGCATGTGTCCAGTGGCCTTTGAAGATGCGTTCTGTCTTTGAGCATGATATCAACGAACTTCTTGAGGCCCTGTAACACTCTTAGGTGCGCTGACGTCGATTAAAAGTGTCCAGCCCTGTCTGGGTGGGTAGCCAAACTGTATACAGTAGCATTTAGCATTTCCTTGGCTGGAAATGCAAGCTGCAAACTACAAAATAATTTGATGTTGTGTTTGGCTGCCAGTTTTTTCTTCGAATTACCTTGAGCTATCTTCCCCGGAGTTCTAGGTCGGCAGGAATTTCTTGGAACGAAACGCCGGGCCGAACAGCAACGCATTTTCGCTCGCTACTGGCTCCAGAAACCAGTCATCGACGCTTCACTTGTCAAACAGTAGCACTAAACACACCACACAAACAATATAAGAAACAGTGCACCACAAGGCATACTTTTTGCTGCAACGGCAGTCACAAGAAAATTCTGTGCTGCCTGCGTGTCGTCTGCTAGAGGGTCATCTGACAGTGGCGTTATACGGCGGACGTGCGCTCTACGGCGGGCAGTAAAACCCCTGACGCTTCAGGCATGTTCTTCAGGAGGCAATGGTTATTGCTAGAGTCACTAATTTGTGATTTGTGGATCGCGGTTGTGCGGGCGTTTTGCATCACTTGCTTGTTTGATCGGCCTCTGGATGATCTGGACGTGTGGGGTGGGCACATTCATTGTGAAAGGACGCTTGTGTCCTTGCGTGGTTTGTGTGCTCGCACTTGTGTAGTGCCTGTGCCTCGTCGAAATTAATTGAGCATATGAAAATACACTTTCATTTCGCGTAATTTATGGGTTGGTCGAGTGGGCATATGTGCGCTCATCCACTCATCCTGATTTGCGCAGGCAAGTTAATAATGTGAATTCATTACAACGTGTTGCAGTGGTCAGAAATACGATCAGGCACGGTGGTTCTGCAGTCCCCGAGGCATTTGTGAGTCGAAGCGAGCAGCGGTCCCATTCGTACAGGGTCGTCCACCGTGACCACGCGAGTGCATGACTGGACTCTCTGGAGGCCCACTGCGTCCGACACGGCCACTCATCGCAGCTGAGTGGCGCAGGAGATGGTGGACCTGGGCGTGGTGCATCGCGTCATCTGCCACTTGGCTTCGATGCGCGGCCATGTAGGACGCAGTGGCCCCCCAGAGAGCGCAACCATGCGGTCGTGTTAAGACAAGAGAAGAAGGTTGCTTGTGGCACGTCGACAGGACCAGATGGTATTCCGATTATATTAATAAAGAAGCTTGGACCAAAATCCAAGCAAACATTAATAGAGGTAGTGAACAAAATGGTAGTGGATGGCAAAGCTTCCAATGAATGGCGATTAAGTAGAATGAACATGAGATATAAGGGAAAGGGGGACAAAGCTGACATAAGCAAATACCGTGCCATAACAGGGACAACTGTGGTTTTACATGGTGGTGATGCAGATTATAAAGGACAGACTTCAGGTTTGGATGGAGAACGAGGGGGTGCTAGGGGAGCTACAATATGTGTTCCGGAAACAGAGGAGGTTGGAGGACAATCTGTTTTCATTGACACAGTGTATAGAGATTGCTGAAAAGGAACACAGGCCCCTATGGCTAGCATTTCTGGATATCAGGGGAGCCTGCGGCAACGTTATTCAAGATGATTTGTGAGACATACTGGGCATATTGGATGAGGAAGATGGAGTAATTAATTTTTTAAAAGGTATACGTTGTACCTGCAAGGGTTGGAGACCAAGCTAGAGAGGAGCGGACTAGGCTTCAACCTTTCTTTTTTCAAGCAAGGAGAATTGATTAAACAGTCATTACCAGGACTAATATACGCCGATGATATAGTGCTAATGGCTGACAGCAAGGAAGATTTACAGAAGTTGATAGACATATGTGGAACAGAAGGAGAAAGATTAGGTTTCAAGTTTAGTGAGGAAAAATCTGCAGTCATGATATTTAATGATGAGGGCGGCGAGCATAGAATACAGGAGTTCACACTAGAAATAGTGGATGAGTACAAGTATCTTGGGGTGTGGATAAATAACAGTGCTGAGTATCTGACAGAGCATGAAAAATATGTAATGAATAACACTAGTAGGAATGCAGCTGTCATGAAAAATAGGGCTCTGTGGAATTACAATAGGTATGAAGTGGTAAGAGGGATCTAGAAGGGGGTGATGGTTCCTGGCCTGGCTTTCGGCAATGCAGTCCTATGCATGAGACCAGATGTTCAAGCAAGGTTCGAAATCAAACAATGCGTCATAGGGAGGCTATCCTCAGGAGCATTGGCAATACACCAGATCAGGGAATACAGGGTTATATGGGATGGGCATCGTTCAAGAGCAGAGAAGCTAGTAGTAAGATAGCATCTGAGGAGTGATTGAGAAAAATGGGGGAAAAGCGGTCGGCTAGGAAAGTTTTCAAATACCTGTATATAAATAATGTTGACACGAAATGGAGAAAGCGAACTAGAAAGTTGACAAGCACATATCTGGACAACAGTCGGGGAGCAAATCAGCAATTATCGGTTAGGAAAAAGGTTAAAGAATAGAGAGAGCTCTGTGGAAAACAGGGATGCTGATGAAATCGCCACTGGGAACATACAGGATTTTTGAGCAGCCAATTGCCAAAAAAAATATCTATGATAATTGTAGGGGAAGTTCTTTGTTGTTTGAGGTCAGGACGGGAGTTTTGTGGACAGACAGAGTCAGGTATCACGAGATAGAAATGTTTTGCATTGTGTGCGGAGAGAAGGAAACGTCTGAACACCTGATACTTCTCTGTAAAGGGCTGCACCCTACAGTGGAAAGCAGCGGGGCTGATTTATCCAAGGCATTGGGGTTTAAGGACAATGAAGGGAAAGTAGATTTTAAGCGCGCAGAAGTAACCAAGCGAAGGTTATCTGATTGGTGGCTAAAATAAAGAGAAGAGTAAAATTTCATGCCATGGCTAGGTGGCTTGAGCCACCGCCCGATTTAAAGGGTTCAGCCGTATCATCCATCCATCCATTCATCCTGAAATGTTGGAGGCGAAAGCAATACTGCGGCATTGTTTGCACTTGCGCAGTATCTCCATGCTAGCGGGTTCTTTTCACTGAAAAGCGCAGTTTCCTTTTTTCTTAAGAAGTAAACTTTGAAGTGTGGCAGTTCTAGTTGATCAAAAAGACATCTTTTTTCTGTGTGGAAGTTAGAGCAAGGTGTCTTATAAGAAGAAAAAGCTTTGTATAGAAGCTTTACTGTTTTTTATCCTCCCAGAGTTGCTGATCATAACTTACCACTCTAGGTGTAATTTTCCCTTTAGCAACAAAACTGAAAACAATGACAATGACGAATCTTTTTTATGGTGCAATGCTCAAAGAGGCAGCCAGAAGAAATACATGTATGTCAGGTCAGGATTGATTTCCGCAACCTTCGTTTTTTAAACTTGCATGGATCAAGGTTTTTGTATTTCTTCAGTCCTCAAATACGAGGTAGCACATTTTACTTATAGCTTTAAGATCGTGCCGTGACCAACGTTGTTTGTAAAGCACGTCAGATGAGAGCAGTTGCATGAACGCGTCCTTGAAGCAAGTTGTTCTTAAGCGGTGAGGACCCTCAGCAAAGTAAAGCTGGACCCTCGTGGTAGTACGCGGGACGCGTTTATACTCTGACGTAGCGCGCGCGTGCGCCCCGGCGACGTCCCGTTGACCACAGCGAGACCCTCTGCACTCCAACGGCGCTTGACCACCGACGCGTTCGGCGGGTTTGGCGCACCTCGACCACACCAGCGGCGACCTGGAGTGTGTTTCGATTTCGCTCCGAGCGCTTCAGCCTCCGCCGGCCCGGCCAGACCGGTTCCGCCTCTCGTCGGGGCGGCGTTTTCCCGCTTTCCAAAACTGATGGGAACCGCCTGGAGTTCAGGTTTGCACAGATTACGTGGTACTAACCGCGCGGTACTAACCTTGGGGCAGAAACTTGGAGGCCGATGAAAGGGGTTCAACTTAAATCGAGGGTGACGCAGCGAGCTATCGAAAGGAATGTGTAAAGTTGGACATTGAGAGATAAGAAGAAAGTGTGTCGGGGAACAATGCGAGTTAATGTCATCCTAGTGGAAATGAAGAAGAAACGGGCATGGGCTGGGAATATAATAACAAAGGAAGATAACCGATGGTTATTAAGGGTAACGGAATGGATTCTAAGAGGAGGCAAGTGTAGCAGGAGGTGACAGAGAGTAAGGTGGGCAGATGAGATTAGGAAGTTTGCAGAGATAACGTGACTGCGACTAGTGCAGGACTGGGTTATCAGGGGAAATTAGGGAGAGGCCTTTGTCATGCAGTGGGTATAGTCAGGCTGCTGATGATGATGTGCCTGGAAGGTCCTGGGCGGAGGTTTCATACAAAAACTGCCTCATGTCGTCATGAAGGAGGAGCCAGACATGTCACATGTCATCGCTTGTTTCTGCATGACAAATGAAACGAGATCCAGGTGCAGCACGATGAATGCTACCTTCAATTTCCAGTCCACCAGCAGCTGTGCGCATAAAGACCCTGTTGCGTCAAAGACTTGCCACATATTTCACAGGTATCTGATTGACATAGTTGATTTTTATCAGTGACTTTCCTGAGTGTGGACTGAGGTGTTTGGACCAAATCTGCAGCAACACCATTATGCAGGAAGACATGATGTAGTGGTCCATTGTGGCGCATTAATATCTTGAAACCAGCAGTAAATGCTGGACCGCAGTGAGAGGCAATGAATTCAGGCAAGCCAAGACTAGAGAACATGAAATAAACTTCAAATTATGGCTTCTTATGGGCAAATGTGCGCTTGAAAATATTTAAACCTTTTTGCAAAACCAATCACTATGACAATGTGATATCAACCTGTAAGGAGTGCTGCAAATTCTACAAGAAGGCACAAGTGCAGCTACTAAGGAAATGGCTAAGGGAACGTCGGTCTGTGATGGTCCTGACATACTAGCCAGTGATAGACTGTGACAGTGGTATGTTCATCGACAGACGAGCACTCGATATGACTTTAGCTGTAAGATTAATTTTAATGACACTACATTGTTTTTTGTGACTCAACTGCAAGATGGCATGCTGTACAAATGGAGCAATTTTGACTAGCACACAGTAATACGCAGTTCTCATGAACACAGCTACGTTTACCTTGCATACTGCTTCAAAGCTGTATCAAATCAGTCACTGCATAGGCAAAAATCATCCAAAACCTTCAATAGGGTTTGCATATTTACAGTTCTCTCAACCAGAGCACAGGCAGGCAACACTCTTGGGTAGGACTCCTCTAGCATGAACCCTTCTGCAGGACAGACTCCAGAGTTGGAGACGACGTCACCAGTAAATGACTGAGTACATCAGCATTCACAATGCAAGCAGCAGGCCTCTACTTCAGAATGTCTGTGTATGTTCACAGCACCCACATGGCCAATACAGTAGAACATGTTTTCCGGGCCAGTTTGTCGTTCTGCAATGTTTCGATAGGCACCAAGATGCTAGGCAACATTCTCCATGGTACCTGATGCAAACAGTGTCAGTCAATCAAGACTGGCCTGGACAAAAGGCACGTGTGCCATACACTGGGAAATGGCTAAGCAGCAAGTTTACTTCATAGCACGAGGCACATTCACTGTGCTAAGGTGATTTGGTGGACTAGAAGTGCAGCAGAGGTACATGGCTATGTCTGCTATTGCCCTCAGTTAAAAGAAAACTTCAGAACTGATCACCTTGAGCAAACGAGACTGAAAGGGGCATTCACATGGCTATTACTATGACTGCTCGTACGAGTAGGATGGCCTGCAGATTCACTGAGACTGTATGTAATGGGGAGCCAGGCCAAGATCCGTGCAGATTATGACGAAGGTGACGACCGAGGATAAGCGCTCTGTGTGTGTGGCTGGACTCATACCAGTGCACTGACACAAAATACCCAGCAGGAAGGCTCCACTCCACACGCAGAGGTGATGATGTTGGCAAAGGGACACCACAAAGCTCTGCGAGTGCTATGGCTGCATGAAAAGTATCCGACTAGTGCCAACACGCAGCGCTACAAGTCTGTAGGGTGCTGCTATTTCTAAAAAATAATGACATGGCTGCACCATAAATTAAAAAAACATTGCCATTTGCAGGGACGCACCTTACATGGCAGTAAAGGTCCACACACTTCATGTCGTTCACAATTATTCTTCCCACCCAAGATTTCTAACTTGCCATTGGTAGAAATTCTGAAGGAGGACAGCACAACATCAGTCACTGGGAATAATCCTTGTCACATGGGCTATAGTCCCAAAGGTCCACATGGGCTATATGTGATGCTGGAGTGGGGAGCTCCGGATTGATTTTGGCCACAAATGCCGGCAGGTTCGCCGAATGCATAAATGCCTGTGTGCTGTGTGATGCCACTGCATGCTAAAGACCCCCGGGTAAAGTGAACAAATTCCAAGCAGTATATACAGCTCGGAAACACATCAGAAAGAGGCCTCACTGTCACTGCAGTATCCACTGCTATGAGTAATGCAGGGAGTAGTTCAGGTTCTACAGCCTCTGGCACTCAAAGGAGTCCCCGCGCTGGCGGCCCTTGGCAACACAGTGATGGCAGTGCTAAAGGAACTGCCTGGTTGGCGAAGGCGCAAGAATGCCTGCTACGTATACCTTTGCCAGGCCTCTGATGAGGGTCTTGGCTGACTCCTCAATTCCTCTGCCTGCCGACAGGTCGTACTCGTCACCAGCAAAATGTTGTCTCTTCTGCGCTTCTGAATTTGCTCAGAAATAGGCCAAGTTCAGGGAACATGCAAATTATGATTTGGCCCGTGGTGTCGTCATCTTTCCTGTGTGTGCTGTTTTGGTGCAAAAATCTTTTTAGTATGTATGATCACCAAGTAGCCCAGCAGTTAACTCTTCTAATGATATGACCATCAACATCATCAGCCTATGTCCACTTCAAGACAAGGGCTTCTCCCACATCTCTCCAATTAACCCTGTCCTGTGCCAGCTGCGGCCACCGTTTCCCCGCAGACTTCCGAATCTCATCAGCCTACCGAATTTTCTGCCACTGCTTGCTGTGCTTCCCTTCCCTTGGAATCCTATCGTTACCCTTAAGGACCGGCGGTTATCTTGCCTTTCTTGTTTTTGAAGCTTGTTGAAGCCCATTTCTTGTTTTCAACTAGTATGTTGTTACCCTGCATTTGCTCCCTGACCCACGCTACTTTTTTCTTGTCTCTTAATGTAACATTTATCACTTTCATTTCCATAGCTCACTGCGTTGTCCTGAATTTAAGCTGAACCCTTTTTGTTAGCCCCTATGTTTCTTCCCCATATTAGCTATGTTGCCGCGTGCTATGATGAGTGTAAGTCTCTCATGTGTGTAGACTATGTGGTATACTGCAGTCCTTCCTCGTGCAGCAATTAAGCAGTTAGCATGCTTGCAACAGTAGCTACTCTGTTATGAAATGTGGAGTGTGAGTGCCGTCATGGTGAAAGCTAGCCTTGAAGGGCAACTGCATTGTATTACCTGTGGACGCACACTTGAATTCGTGGGTTGTTTCGCCCTCCGAAACAAAGATGACCAGACGCAGGGAAGTATGGAAGCTGAGGTGACTGCAGAAGAAGGCGTAGACTGTATCAACGAAAACCCGTCTGGTCAGGAAAATTCATGACGGAAAAGTGTCGCGCGGCGACCAATCGTTCAAACAAAAGGCGTTCGGTTCCGCTGGGCAAGGCCGAGAGCACAACAATGCTGATTCTTGGGCTAGTTGGTACTGTTCACTCATAATGGCAAAGCCTTTAGCGAAAAAAAACGAGGACGTGAGAGGAAGACGGGACAGCGCTATTTTTCAACTGGCGTTTATTGAAATACAGAGGCATATATATAGCGAAGCAAGCATGGAAATACACAAAGGATACAAAAGATCACACTCTACGCATGCGCCCGCCACTGCAGTCTAGGAGAGCGATTTCCTTGTCAGAAAGATTAACAGAAGGCGTGCTAACACAGTCCGCTCCCCTTTTCCTAATCAACCCGGCTTCGATTATTTCACGTGTGCAGCGGTCTATACTTCTCGCCTCTACTGTGCATGCGCCGAACATGGGCTCGCATGTTTTGCTAGGACAGTGGTGACAATGTTCAGACAGGTTACCGTCCCTTGGGTTTGCCTCGACGACGGCTCGCCTCAACGTCTGCCGTGGAAAACCGGCCGGGCAAGATGGCAAGATCCTGAAGACAAGCCCCACAGGGGCCACGTCACGGAACAGATGCAAGACGACGGCCTGTGATGAAAAATTATAAGAATTCATTACATAAATTTGCCGATGTCAGCACATTGTACAACCACATACCTTGATGCTGTCGCTGGTAAACTGCGCACTCGCGTTGGACCTCGACAGGTCGTTGTCCCCCACATACAAAATCGCGAAATCTGCAGGGTGCAGTCTGATGCACACGACGTCGTACGTAGCCACCAAAGCTGGATCTGCACGTCTCCACCGACGGGAAACACCGCAGACGGGACCTGCACAATCGCTTCAGTTGGATGTTGCTGACGCGTGCTCCGCGCAACGCCACTGCAAATCGGCACTAAGAAACGCTTGAAGCGACAGCTAGCACAGCGAGAGGAAAAGAACCGCCAATTTGGTCGCACGCTCGAAGTTCGCGGAGTTAACTCGCGTGAAAGGAAAGCGAGATGACCAGGTACTTTTTGACACGTATTTATCGCAACCTAGGGATTTGTGAAACGCCTAAAATGCCTAGGGGCCATAAAGCACTAGGTTCCTGCGCTAGGGGGCTGGTGACCCTGTCGGGTCCTGCTCCAAATAGACGCGCCCGCCTGTTACGGCCTGGAAATAGCGCCAGCCACCCGCTTCCGTTATTACGACCAGGTCGGAATAACGATTTGGCTTGGCTTTCCGTTATTTTCACCTGGTCGAAATAACGCCGGCCCTCGATGGATGTAACTTTGCAACGAGATAGTGCATATTTTTTCTTTAAAGTAATGCAAAAACGACCTTTTAGCAACACAACTTCAGGCCCACTGCAAGGTTTTTTTTGCATTTCTCTGATGCAATACGCTGGTTACTAGCGTTGCCTTTGGATGAGTGTGATACTTGCGGGGAGACAGAGAAAAATGAAACATCTTCCCGTGTGATTACATGGCAGTCGCAAGACAATTTTGCATGTCTAAATGAATAGCTTTTTTTGCGCACCTCGAATTCTGCAAGTACTTTCGCCCTGTGACCTCCACGTCATTTGGGTAAAACGACTGCCAAGAAAAGTACATTGATTTATGTAGCAAATGCATGGTGCCGTTCGTACAGCTCATTTCCAGAAAACCCATGTTGGTTCCTGCGTGACACGAAAGGTCGCTGCGTAAAACGCGATGAATGTGACGTGGCCGACAAGGAGGGAAGAGACGTAGCCTGCACAATGCCACTTACTTTATTAGACGTAACTGTGTAATGCCAGACGAAACAAACAGCACAAATGGGAGTACACATGTTTGAAGAAAATGCATGCTATAGGTTTAGTTTGCAGCCATGCATACTTTCGAAGGGCTGCATGCACACCTCACCTTTTTAGGGTAAGACGAAGAGAGACAAACAGGCACACACACTCTACAAGGCAGTAAACGTTGTGCAATACTGGCTTCAAGGAGGTAAAAGGAACAGCCGAGACTCCATGGCAGACTAGCAGCTAAAATCTCATGGTTGAGGTGCAGTTCGTATTATTCTGTCCTCAAAAGCATCCGCTGACTACCTCTCCAAAAGGTCTACTTCCACCAGCTATCTATATATGTTTGGTCATACCCATGCTTATCGTTTTTTTATTGTTCATCTTCGACACCCTGTTTCCAATGTACCCTTCATCTCTCATTACTTAACCAAACCAATGAAGGGGCAACCTCTGTTGCTTCACGCCTGTATTTGCCACCGTAACCATACTCCTTATCATGATCTCAGTTCGTCATAGTCACCCCACAGATCTAGGCATTCGAACCCGACACCTCATATAATATGATAAATACATCAAATTCACAGTACATTGCAAAACTACAATCGCACATTGCACCACCCTTATTCCTTTGAGGAGATGGAGAAAATTATGAGGAGGTACAGTGAATTAGCAATTCATTCCGAAAAAAAACTAGCCGAATAGGAAAAACTCAAATTATTGAATTTTTAACTCTTGTCATAAAACAAAGTGACTGCAAACATAAACCATAGTACAAAAACGAGCATCTTCATGAAGGGGGCACCAACAAAGTCGGCAATTCATGCCACAAGAAATTTCACTTCCATAAATGCAATACAATACAATACAAGTGCTAAAATTCACACACTGTCCTCACAAGGCACACATTCCGGTTTACCTCTAAGTACAACTATTTCAAAGCATGTAAAGCCATTTAAAGTTTGACTATGCTGACAAAGGCCCAGAACATTTGCTTGATTTATTTGTGTAACACCTCCAACATCTTGCACCCTTTGAAAACAAGCGAAAACAGAAGTACTGCTCCTGTCAGTTTCGGCACATCACACGTGACTGGGAGCAGAAATCATTACATAAAAATGTGCACATAGATGACAGAAAAGCAATACGAGGTTGACAATTCATACCAAGTAAGAGTCTCATTTCTATATACACAAGTTCTAAACCATTTGACATTAGTACCACCAGGCATACATTTCAGTTTACTGCTAAAAACCTTTTTAAAGGATGTCGAACTGTTCAGGTTTTGCTAAGCTTACAAAGTCATGGAACATCTTAACACACACATTTTTTTTTACACAAGCAAGGAAGGCAGTACTGCAGTTCGTCCGTTTTGGGGACACTTTTTCTGCATGCTATGCCCTAGTAAAACAATGGCTACCAGAGTGAGACGTTGCGTCTGTTGGCGCCGTACAGTCGAAAGGCAGAGTTTCATGGTATGCCCTAAAGCCTATGTGATAAGTGTCCACGAGAGAAATCTACGTGGCCTTCAATAAAACATTAAATAGCAACAAAACGGTGGGAGTCATCGAATGGGCAGTCCCATCCCAAGTGGCTTAGCAGTGGCTTTCCGAGCTTTCCAAGCAAAGGAGTCGGTAGCCACGACTACCATGACAAATGCGTAAAAACTGGCACGTGCTATATTGGTCTTCGTAGGGCTGGTTATGCAATCCAGCACCTCGGTACGGTGACGAAGCAGACGTGCTGAGCGGTGTGTTTGCAAACATCGAGGTGTTCGCAACATCAGCTAACCGCACCTTTTTTCCTTTTCGCAGGCGCCTGATGGTGCATAAACTTCGTCCAAGGAGCACTTAGAGAGGCAGTTGGAGGTCCGCTGCTGCCTCACCCTTGTAAACTGAGGAATGTGAAACGAAACCACGTGGGCACACAAAGCGCACAGCCGCGAGGGACCTCAAAACGTACCGAAACTCAGCTGGCCACCTGTTGTGCAACCAATTACAGGCATTCTTTGGCTTACAACATTCAGGATGTCTTTTTCACCATCTTCCCCGCATGATAAAGGTGCATTAGCGATTTCAGAACAAAACTTATAAACTTCGATATTTATCAAAAACGTAACCTTCACGCATGGTTGTCAGCCTCAGTGATTCGCGACTCCTTTTTGCTTATTTTGTCATGACATTTGTGCTTGCAAGACTGGCCTCTAAAGAGGATGTAGGCTGTGTAGCTCTACAGGTATCTGCAATTAAAAACGACCTCTGTGTTTTCCCTCTCAAATCACACACTAAGCCAATTTAAGAAATAATGGGACAGAGCAGCGCCCTGTACAAATGGCTAGCACAACTTCGGGCTCCAACAGAGCTGGTCCGAAAGATTGTGGTCAAGCAAACCGATGATGAAGCAATCTCGGAACAAGCCTATCTTCAGTAGCAGATGGTGCGTACTCTTAGTTCTTAACCGCTGTATGAACAGCACTGCAAAAAAAACAAACCAACGGTCTCGCCAAGCTGCTCCATCCGGCAATGGAACAGGCAGATTCATATAGCTTGAGTGGATGTACGAAGTGGTCGGTGAATGCCTTCTAGACAACTGATGCGGCCATAAAGTCTACTTCAGCCTGCAATGTCAATGCAAGAACTGTTCTTGCGTGCGGCCCCATGCAGTGGAGCATGGACATCGAAACTTTTACTGCAGGATATTCGTGTGTCGACCTTTAACATCCAAGGCATACTGCATCTTTATTGAGAGTACTCTTGTAGAGCCCTTTAAAAACGATAAATGTATATTAGCTTCGTGAGGCATTCATGTCACGAAGTGCTTTACATATGAATACAATAAGCTTCATAAGCCAAGTGTTGCACCAAGCAGGAATGTTATTAATGTCACACTTAAGAAAAATAGTATCGGATGGGGTGCACAGGTCTCAGGCTGTTTGCCAATAATTTCCACATACTAATAGATGATGGAAATGTACAGCGCAAATACAGACAAGGACACAAGAAAGAATGACATGGAACACACGAGCGCTGACTTGCAACAGGTTTATTTCGAAATTCGGACCAGTATTTATAGCAAAACCAGGCAATCATCACGCATGCGCAGTAGGAGTCAAATGTTGTCTCAAATATAACAGCTCTTTGTTAGTTAGAGCAAAAGATGACTTGGCCACGCAGGACTCACCCAACCGGTCTATCAATTCAGCCTCTACTATCTCTCGAGTTAGTTGGCAACGGTGTTTGGCAATCACAGAACAATCTTTGTACACAGGCCGACACACAAAATCTTCATCAGAATCGCTGTCATCATTACCGTTCTTACATTTTCTGCAGTGAGCGTCCAGGAACCCTCCTCGCCGTTCAGACACATTATTGCAGTGTTCTCGGAGGCGGTCATTCAAACATCTACCGCTTTGCCCTACATAACTCTTTCCACATTTCAAAGGGATTCTGTAGACGATGGACTGCGTACATTCAACGAACTTAGTTCGGTGCTTCTTTTTGCAGTTCTGATTTTTTGAATCAGTGGGCCTGGACAGTCTGCACAATTTTTGTAGCTTATCGGGTGCAGAGAAAAGAACTTTTACGTTCCCCCGTTCACCGATCTTTTTAAGGCGATGGGACAGGCCATGAATGTACGGGATCACAGCAATCCGTTTTGTTGAAGGCAGTAGTGACGTACGAGGCTCTGTTGAGTACAGGCGCTTAAGGAGGGTTTCCGCGACACTGATCAAAACATGAGTGGGATACCCCGCTGCTCTGAGACGAAGGATCTGTTCACTGAAGCTAGCAGCCATTAGCTCAAGACCAGATTTACAAAGCGAATTTTTGAAGCATAGTCTTACAATTCCCCTCTTCACCAATTTGGAATGCGCGGAGCCGAATGGAAGCAGTGGCTTGTTAGCGCGTGGCTCGTACTTCCAGTAAATCTGTGCGTTACGAAATAAAAGCCTGACGTCCAGAAATCGAATACTGTCGTCAGAAGGCATCTCATGCGTTAATTCTAGAGGCGATAAGCCTGCACGTAAGAAGGTCAGTGTGTTAGTAGCTAGTTCTTCAAATGAGTCCGAACTGCAGTCAAGGAATATTAGAAAATCATCAACATACCTAAAGAGTTTGGTTACATTAAAATCTGGGAGGCAGCTACAAAGGGCTCTGTCAAGATGAGCTAAAATTAAATCACTAAGAACCGGGGCGATACAGGAGCCGATACAAATTCCCTCCTTCTGCAGATATGGATGCCCTTCCCATTGGATAAAAGTTGACCGAAGATAAAAGCTAAGAAGTTCTAAGAAGCCACTGCATGACATTCCTGTTTCATTCATGAAGGCTACGTTTCCGAATATATCAATACAGTCCTGGACACAAGATAGCAAGCCTGACTGTGGAAACGAATAGAAAAGATCCTTTATGTCTACAGAGAACGCCCTGAGGTTCCTGTGCGGTGAACACTCGAGGTAATTCAAGACGGCCTCAGAGCTCTTGACTTGGAAAGGGTCTTCGATGCGTAAAAGATCGAGCTTTTTCTGAAGAAACATGGCAATGGACTTTTGCCAAGTGCCATTTTCTGAGACAATTGTCCTGAAAGGAGTGTCAACCTTATGTGTTTTTACGCTAAAAAAGACCTCAAGAAAATCACGGCGACTTGCATCTATACTCTAACTTCTTCTAACTTAAGCTTATTACAGAGCTACAGTAGCTAAGTTCTTGCAGGGGCTAAATGCATTTGAAACTGCCTCTAAGGCCTTGACCTTAAAAAACCCATGAGGCAGCACAGCACAGCCCCCCTCCTTGTCAGCGGGTAGAACACAAAGGGCACGTTCTTTCAGAAAGGACAAAACGCGCTTGACGGGTACCTTCGGGACAGGCTGTTTGCAGTGATGCAACGCGTTCATGCCGTCCGACACACATCGCAGGGACTCCTCTGCGGAGGCACACCGGGCCACCCGTCTGACCAAGGACACAAGCTCTGGGGCTGACCTCTTCTCTTGGACCGCGAACTTTGGTCCCAGTGCGAGCGCCTTCTGTACATCCTGAGGCAAGCTGATCTGTTCAAGGTCATGGACAGTACCAGGTGACACTGAGCGCTTCTCAGGGAGGGCTCGCCGAAGCTGCCGAAGGTGAAGTTGCCAGAAGTGCTCGGTGGTTTGGTCGACAAGGACAGAGAACACTCGGAGCCGCCTTCTGGTTGTGGACGGGTCCCCAGTGGCACTGAGGTGCGTGGCAAGAAGCCTACGGTGGAGACGTGCAAGGCGAAGCCATTCAGATCTCTGAATTCTGCAGATACGATTTCTGTGATTAACAGAAGGCAAGAATCCTCCAAACAAGGCGCGAACGTCCTCAGGCAGAATTTTGTTCCGAATGCAGAATGAAAGTGACCGTGCTTTGCAGACTACGATTGCGATGAAAGCCAGTTGATGAAGGCACACGAGGAACACTTAGAAAGGGGCCCAATGTAGAAGAAATATAGTTCACTAAGGTGGCAGACTGGGCATGTTGGTGATTCATAATGGAAATGTACAGCGCAAATACAGACAAGGACACAAGAAAGAATGACATGGAACACACGAGCGCTGATTGCAACAGGTTTATTTCGAAATTCGGACCAGTATTTATAGCTAAAAACAGGCAATCATCACGCATGCGCAGTAGGAGTCAAATGTTGTCTCAAATATAACAGTTCTTTGTTAGTTAGAGCAATAGATGACTTGGCCACGCAGGACTCACCCAACCGGTCTATCAATTCAGCCTCTACTATCTCTCGAGTTAGTTGGCAACGGTGTTTGGCAATCACAGAACAATCTTTGTACACAGGCCGACACACAAAATCTTCATCAGAATCGCTGTCATCATTACCGTTCTTACATTTTCTGCAGTGAGCGCCCAGGAACCCTCCTCGCCGTTCAGACAGATTATTGCAGTGTTCTCGGAGGCGGTCATTCAAACATCTACCGCTTTGCCCTACATAACTCTTTCTAGTCCAAGGTTCGACGGAACACCGTCTGGTCAGGGCGAAGCATGATTTATTCGCAAATGAAAATTGGGTCACTGACCAAGTCGAAAGATGAAAAATGACGTTTCGGGTCCCATACGGGGCCCTTGTTCACAATGAGGCTGTCACAGAAGAAGGAATGGTTATATACGCTTCAGAATCTTCTGCAATCTTTTCACGTAGATAGGATGTAGCGTGCCCTGATTCTTGTTTAGCGTGTTGGCCGTTGTCTGGATGATTAGGGATTCTAGATGAAGTCTTGCAGATAGGTTTCTTTCCGTCGCCAAGATTTCCACCTCATCCCAGCCAATCTCGTGGCCAGTGGACAGCACATGCTCTGCAACTGCATTTTTTGCTGCGCGCTTGTTTCTGACGTCGCCCTGGTGCTCCTTCATGCGCCGCTGGAAGTTCCCGGTTTCCCCAATGTAGATGGAGGGGCAGTCGCTGCAAGGGATCATATAAACAACGCCAGGGAACTTGGCACGTGGCAGCGGGTCCTTCACGTTGACCACATCGGCTCGCAGTTTGCTAGTTGGCACGTGTGCAATGTGCACTTCGTGTTTACGGAAAATCCTAGAAAGGGCCTCGCTGATCTGACGCACGTAGGGAATCGCAGCACGTTTTATCTTTTTTGTCAGCTGTTGTGCTCCTCGTGTGTAGGTGGCTTTCTTGGTGTCTGCTGGTAAAATTTCTAGGGTAGCCGTTTCGCTCAAGATCGTGCTGTATAAGCTTCATCTCGTTGCCAAGCTTCTGAACGTAAAAGCGCAAAAAACACAAGGACACAGACTAAGGCAGACAACACGAGCGCTTACTTCCAACTGATTTTATTTCATGCAAGAAGCGAAATTTATACTCTTGATAAGTGTCCGCACATGCTTACAGGGCAATTACCGCAGAGTTATGACTGATACCAGTTATCATGTAACACATATGAAAGATGTCAGATATGCCATCTCTTTTTGTGACAGCAGAATTGATGGAGCACTTATGCAATCATCCCCAGCTCGCGCTATCTCCAAAGCTTCCACAATTTCTCGGGTAATTTGGCATTTGTGCACGTAAAGGACTTTGCACTTGTGAAAGAGAGGACGACAACCCTCTTTACTTTTACTTTTGCACTTTAAACAATGAATGCTCATGTGCCCCCCTTTTTTGTTGTTCACAACGTAGTCATGCTCGCTCAACCGCTCGTTCAGGCATCGTCCTGTTTGGCCTATATAGTATTTTCCACATGATAAGGGCACTTTATAAACAACACCTTCACTGCATCTCACAAACGGCTTTTGATGCCTGATTTTGCAACCAGTTTTTCTTTGGTTTCCCGAAGTACTTTGCTTACATAATGACATCAGCTTATTTGGGGCAGAGAACACCACGTCAACGTTTGCCCTGTTACCAATTTTTTTGAGATTGTGTGAAATCTTATGTTTACAAGGAATGACTGCAAATTTCTTATTGGCTTTTGTCTCTTCCGGCTCGTCCTGGCACTTGGCTTCCCATTTTTTCTTTTTGACAAGTCCTTCCGCCACAGAAACCAGCAGGTGTAACGGATAACCCACATCTTGCAATTTGTTGGACTGCAGGAGAAGGCTTTCTTCGATTGCATGTTCACAAGACTTCTTTGTACAGTTAAGAAACCCTAAACGAGCTATGTTTCTTTTTATAAGCTTTGAGTGCGCGGAACTGAAGGGTAAGGGCATTTTTCCATCCCTGGGATGATAAATCCAGCAAGTGTGGTCTTCTAGAAAAGTTAACCTGATATCGAGAAAGCGTATGCTATTGTTCTCTGGCATTTCATGCGTGACTACAAGAGGAGATAGGCTACACTTGAAATGATCTAAAACCTTTTCTACCGCCTCATTGAGGGTGATTGCAGTGGTGTCTAAGAAGATTAAAAAATCGTCGACAAAACGAAAAACTTTTAACACCCCTACGTCTTCAAGGCAGGCTAAAAGCCTTCTGTCACATTCAGCTAAAAACAGGTCACTTAACAAAGGAGCTACGCTGGACCCAATACATATTCCTTGCTTCTGCAAAAACAGATCGTCGGCCCACTTTACAAACGTAGAATTGAGATGTGTACTTAATAGCTCCAAAAAACCCCCAACACTCACTCCCACTGAATTCTGGAAAGCAATGGGGCCAGCGTTCTCAATACATCTTTCAACGCACTGCAATAATCCGTTTTTCGGCAAAGAATAGTAAAGGTCTTTGACATCGACCGAGAAGGCAAACATGTTCTTTCCATCACTTTGCTTTAGAAAATCAATTACATTTCCTGAATTTTTTATCATGAAAGGGTCATCAACAACTAGCTGTTTTAGACATTTCTGTAGGAAGTCAGAGACTGGTTTTTGCCAGGTGCGCGCTTCCGAAACGATAATTCTTAAGGGACATTCCATTTTGTGTGTTTTTGCGGAAAAGAACATGTTGAGACTTAGATCACTGGCCTTTTCTACGGACTGAGCTAAGCGGGTTAAATTCAAGGAGATGCACAACTTTTTTGCTTTCAATCTTACTTTTGACAAATTTATACCTTTTTGCCTATCAAACACTTTCTCAACAGCATGACTGACTTTTTCATGAAAAAGGACCTTAGGCATCACAGCAAAACCACCTTCCTTATCACAAGGAAGAAGACATAAATCGCCTTGCTTCAGGAATTTCAAAACACTTGAAGGGGAAACTTGAGGCTTTGTCTTCGGACACTTCTTTAGAACGTCGACACCCTGCGAGACGCAGCTCCCTTGATCACTCGTAGGTGCATATTTCATAAAAACTCAGAAACCTGGTCGAGCGTTCGATTGAATTGTTTCCATTTTCTTTTGGCGCTCGGCAGGCTCTCACCTGTGAAAAGCCTTGCTTGCAAGCAATCCTTGTACAGTCTTGCTTGCCTTCTCCATATTTGGAGACTGTTCGGACCATGGCCAAGAGTTCCGGTTTTGATTTCTTTTGCTCCACAGCGAACTTGGGCCCCAGCTGAAGTGTACGGCGTACCTCTTCGGGAAGTGTTACCTCCCCAAACGTACGGACGTGGTTTTGCGACCTAGACAGCCGTGGAGGGACCAGTTTGCGAAGCCCTGGCAGGACAGTACTCCATAAAAACTCAGAAACCTGGTCGAGCGTTCGATTGAATTGTTTCCATTTTCTTTTGGCGCTCGGCAGGCTCTCACCTGTGAAAAGCCTTGCTTGCAAGCAATCCTTGTACAGTCTTGCTTGCCTTCTCCACTCCGCTCGAAGTATCTTGAGAATCCTTCTGCCATGGCTGACCGAAGGTGGAAGGGATCCAAACAGGGCTAAGATAGTCGGGGGCAGCACGTTGCAGCGAATACAGAAGGAGAGAGGCTGACCGGGTCGGAACAGATGTTTTTAGCACGGTTGACAAGTGACGCAACCACTGAACGCCTGTGAGCCGTAGGATGAGCGGAATCAAAATCCAGGTATCTCCCCGTGTGCGTTGCTTTTCGGAAGACGCTGAAGGCTAACCGATGCGCATCACGTTTGACGAGCACATCCGAGAACGGCATCATGCCGTTCGCTTCCTCTTCCAAAGTGAAATTTATGGATGGCTCTACGGCATTCAGGTGTTCAAGGAAGCTGTGAATGTGCTGCTTGTTTAAAATGCAAAAGCAGTCATCAACATACCTCAGAAACACCTTTGGATGTGTGAACGAGTTCAGGGCTTTCTGTTCAATAGACTCCATTGTCAGGTTGGCAGTCGTGGCTGAAATGGACGCTCCCATTGCGGTTCCGAAGATCTGCTTGTACACTGTGCCGTTGTAAGAAAAATACGTATTGGCTAAGCAGAAATGAAGCAATTCGCTGATCTCGCTGACGTTCAACGGCGTGCGATCGGGAAATGAGGGGTCGCTTTTTATGAGCTCCTTGCAGGTTTCCACAGCAAGATCGACCGGGACACTTGTGAACAGGGAACATACATCAAAGGACACGAGCACATCGCTTTCTTCGAGTGTGAACGGAAGGCCCTCGAGTCGCTGAGAAAGAAGGAAGATATTGCAATTCTGCCCGCAGAAAAAGGAAATGTGACTGTTGTGCTTGACCGGTCTGCGTACCACTCAAAAATGTCAGATGCTCGAGGACGCGACAACCTACTGCAAGCTCAGTAAGGACCCTACGTCCAAAATACAGTCCCGCTTGCAAGTGATCCTGTCTGACATATTCAGTGGTCTTCCGCCTTCTTAAAGAAAACTGTACTACAGGCTTCTTTGCACTAACGGATCCGCTCCGGCAATATATGGCTTGCCGAAAATTCACAAAAGTGGTACTCCGCTAAGGCCAATCGTGGATTTCACCAGGTCGCCTCTTTTCCGTCTATCCGGTTATCTGCACAAAGTGGCGGCTCCGTTGGTGGGACAAACAGCGAGGCGCTTTCTAGGATTTTCCGTAAACATGAAGTGCACATTGCACACGTGCCAACTAGCAAACTGCGAGCCGATGTGGTCAACGTGAAGGACCCGCTGCCACGTGCCAAGTTCCCTGGCGTTGTTTATAGGATCCCTTGCAGCGACTGCCCCTCCGTCTACATTGGGGAAACCGGGAACTTCCAGCGGCGCATGAAGGAGCACCAGGGCGACGTCAGAAACAAGCGCGCAGCAAAAAATGCAGTTGCAGAGCATGTGCTGTCCACTGGCCACGAGATTGGCTGGGATGAGGTGGAAATCTTGGCGACGGAAAGAAACCTATCTGCAAGACTTCATCTAGAATCCCTAATCATCCAGACAACGGCCAACACGCTAAACAAGAATCAGGGCACGCTACATCCTATCTACGTGAAAAGATTGCAGAAGATTCTGAAGCGTATATAACCATTCCTTCTTCTGTGACAGCCTCATTGTGAACAAGGGCCCCGTATGGGACCCGAAACGTCATTTTTCATCTTTCGACTTGGTCAGTGACCCAATTTTCATTTGTGAATAAATCATAACTCTTTCCACATTTCAAAGGGATGCTGTAGACGATGGACTGCGTACATTTAACGAACTTCGTTCGGTGCTTCTTTTTGCAGTTCTGAATGACCGCCTCCGAGAACACTGCAATAATGTGTCTGAACGGCGAGGAGGGTTCCTGGACGCTCACTGCAGAAAATGTAAGAACGGTAATGATGACAGCGATTCTGATGAAGATTTTGTGTGTCGGCCTGTGTACAAAGATTGTTCTGTGATTGCCAAACACCATTGCCAACTAACTCGAGAGATAGTAGAGGCTGAATTGATAGACCGGTTGGGTGAGTCCTGCGTGGCCAAGTCATCTATTGCTGTAACTAACAAAGAGCTGTTATATTTGAGACAACATTTGACTCCTACTGCGCATGCGTGATGATTGCCTGGTTTTGCTATAAATACTGGTCCGAATTTCGAAATAAACCTGTTGCAAGTCAGCGCTCGTGTGTTCCACGTGATTCTTTCTTGTGTCCTTGTCTGTATTTGCGCTGTACATTTCCATTATGAATCACCAACATGCCCAGTCTGCCACCTTAGTGAACTATATTTCTTCTACATTGGGCCCCTTTCTAAGTGTTGCTCGTGTGCCTTCATCAACTGTGGCTTTCATCGCAATCGCAGTCTGCAAAGCACGGTCACTTTCATTCTGCATTCGGAACAAAATTCTGCCTGAGGACGTTCGCGCCTTGTTTGGAGGATTCTTGCCTTCTGTTAATCACTGAAATCGGATCTGCAGAATTCAGAAATCTGAATGGCTTCGCCTTGCACGTCTCCACCGTAGGCTTCTTGCCACGCAGCTCAGTGCCACTGGGGACCCGTCCACAACCGGAAGGCGGCTCCGAGTGTTCTCTGTCCTTGTCGACCAAACCACCGAGCACTTCTGGCAACTTCAACTTCGGCAGCTTCGGCGAGCCCTCCCTGAGAAGCGCTCAGTGTCACCTGGTACTGTCCATGACCTTGAACAGATAAGCTTGCCTCAGGATGTACAGAAGGCGCTCGCACTGGGACCAAAGTTTGCTGTCCAAGAGAAGAGGTCAGCCCCGGAGCTTGTGTCCTTGGTCAGACGAGTGGCCCGGTGTGCCTCCGCAGAGGAGTGCCTGCGCTGTGTGTCGGACGGCATGGACGCGTTGCATCACTGCAAACAGTTTGTCCCGAAGGTACCTGTCAAGCGCGTTTTGTCCTTTCTGAAAGAACGCGCCCTTTGTGTTCTACCCGCTGACAAGCAGGGGGGCTTTGCTGTGCTGTCTCATGGGTTTTTTAAGGTCAAGGCCTTAGAGGCAGTTTCAGATGCCTTAAGCCCCTGCAAGAACTTAGCTACTGTAGCTCTGTAATAAGCTTAAGTTAGAAGAAGTTAGTAAGAGTATAGATGCAAGTCGCCGTGATTTTCTTGAGGTCTTTTTTAGCGTAAAAACACATAAGGTTGACACTCCTTTCAGGACAATTGTCTCAGAAAATGGCACTTGGCAAAAGTCCATTGCCATGTTTCTTCAGAAAAAACTCGATCTTTTACGCATCGAAGACCCTTTCCAAGTCGAGAACTCTGAGGCCGTCTTGAATTACCTCGAGTGTTCACCGCACAGGAACCTCAGGGCGTTCTCTGTAGACATAAAGGATCTTTTCTATTCGTTGCCACAGTCAGGCTTGCTATCTTGTGTCCAGGACTGTATTGATATATTCGGAAACGTAGCCTTCATGAATGAAACAGGAATGTCATGCAGTGGCTTCTTAGAACTTTTAGCTTTTATCTTCGGTCAACTTTTGTCCAATGGGAAGGGCATCCATATCTGTAGAAGGAGGGAATTTGTATCGGCTCCTGTATCGCCCCGGTTCTTAGTGATTTATTTTTAGCTCATCTTGACAGAGCCCTTTGTAGCTGCCTCCCAGATTTTAATGTAACCAAAATTTTTAGGTATGTTGATTTTCTAATATTCCTTGACTGCAGTTCGGACTCTTTTGAAGTACTAGCTACTAACACACTGACCTTCTTACTGTGACGTAGTGCAAGTCATGCACACGCGCCTAGCCGGACAGAAGCAGCCCCCATTTCTGTTATCTAACCGCTTGCCTATATAACCGCTCGCCTTCTTCAATAAAGCGTCATTCATGCACCATGCTTCGTCGTGTCCACATGGTGTCAGAAGTGGCCGGTTAGCGATCGCGCAACGCAACTGGGCAACGTAACCGACGGCAGAAGCACGGCAATCCGGGAGGCCCGGGTAATTTCATTGGACCAGAGCCATGACAGACGCCGAGCAGCACCGCGCCCAGCCTGCCGCCCCCGTCACTTCGCTGCTGCCACCACCGAAGGCCCTGGATACAACGGGAGATGTCTGGCATAGCTGGGAAGCATGGAAGCAAGAGTTCGAGCTCTTCTCAACTGCAACCTACCTGGACCAACAACCGAAAGAGGTACAGGCAGCCACTTTTCTCATCAGTATTGGAGAAGACGCACGCAAAACGTACAGCACTTTCGTATTTGATGCTGGAGAGGATAAAAGCGACATTGCTGTACTGAAGCTAAAGTTTGAAGCGTTCTACAAACCAGCACTAAACCTAGCTTATCACGAGTTTCGATTTGGAAAGCGTGACCAGAAGGAAGACGAACATTTTAACGATTGGTTAACGGAGCTGAGTGTACTAGCAAAAAGCTGTGAATTCGGTGAGCTGGAAGAACGCATGCTAAGAAGCAGAATCATTCTGGGAATGAGAGACAAGAAGCTTCAAGAAACGCTTCTTTCTGAAAATGCTTCCTTGGCCAAAACTGTTGAAATGTGTCGAGCTCGGGAACACGGCAAAGAGCAAAGTGAAGAAATACACTCCAGCAAGAACTGTCAAGTGGAGGTCAATGCGGCCCTCCAAATGAAAAGTCGCTGCAACAAATGTGCTCGTGTTCACAACAGTGAAACATGCCCTGCAAAGGGACGCACGTGCTTAAAATGTGGCAAAAGAAATCATTTTGCAGCTGCGTGCAAAACGAAGAGCGCTAACCTCTGCGTGAAAGAGCAAAAAGTGGCGTCACTGGAAGCGAATTCAGACGGACAGGCAGATAATTTCTGGTTGCAAACTTTATCACCAAGCAGCAAGAAAGACGACCGCTGGACTGCAATCGTGAAAATAGAAGAAACGCCCGTTGCCTGCAAGCTTGATACAGGAGCCAATTGCTCGGTCATATCACGCAGCCAGCTGCAAAAGATAACTCAAAAGCAACCCGAAAACTGCGCTGTCGTGCTGAACACATTTTTTGGCTTTCAGAAAAAAGCAACGAAACGTAGTCACCTTCATGTGACCGGACCCGAGGGAACATTTGAAACGACATTTTTCGTAATGGAAGACGACATACCCGTGACTCTTAGCGGCTCACGGCTCAGTTGCCGAGAAGCTAGGCTTGATTCGCCGAATTGCTTCACTGGAGCACCAAGAGCTGTACGACGTAGTCAAGCCGTATGAAGACGTCTTCTCCGGATTAGGCGAGCTCAAGGGTGTCGTCTACCACTTGAAGCTCAAGCCAGGTTCCCAAGGAGTGGTCAAAGCAGCACGCCGGATTCCGTTCGCACTCGAGGACAGAGTAAAAGCGGAACTGGACCGCATGGAAGCATCCGGAGTAGTTTCCAAGGTGACCGAGCCAACCGAGTGGTCCAGCCACATGGTTACCGTCATAAAGAACGACAAGGTACGCATATGTCTCGATCCATCTGATTGGAACAAAGCGCTGCTGAGGGAACATTATCCTATGCCAACGCTAGAAGACATTGCACCGTCTCTGTGTGGAGCACAATACTTTTCGACTTTGGATGCCGCTACGGGATTTTGGCAGATAAAACTGGATGAGGAAAGCTCCAGAATTTGCACAATGAGCACTCCGTACGGTCGTTACAGGTTCCTACGTATGCCTTTCGGCATTTCTTCGGCTCCCGAAATATTTCAGCGCGCCATGCACAATGTACTAGAAGGTCTCACTGGCACAGCAGTCGTAATGGACGACATTCTAGTCTGGGGTCGCACTAAAGAAGAGCATGACGCAAATCTTGTCAATGTGCTGACAAGATGTCAGGAGCACAACTTGAAATTGAACAAAACAAAGTGTAACTTCTTGCAGGAATTCGTCAAGTACCTAGGCCACGTGTTGACGCGCGACGGGTTGAGCCTGGATCCAGGGAGACTGGAAGATATTTTCCACGTGCAGGCCCCTTGCAACCGGAAAGAGCTACAGACATTCTTGGGTATGGTGAACTTCGTTTCCCGCTTCATTCCTAATATGTCAACGCTCACAGCATCGCTCCGAGAACTTTTAAAAAAGAATGTTGCATGGGTTTGGGAAGACAGACATCAAAAAAAGCTTTGAAGCACTGCGCGAAGCACTAGCGACGGCTCCCATATTGGCATATTACCAGAAGGGCAAACCAATCACTCTATCTGTAGACGCCAGCCAAAACGGAATTGGCGCTGTGATAATGCAGGATGGACACCCCTTAGCTTACTCATCTCGCTCGCTGACAGAAGCACAGCAAAGGTACGCGCAGATAGAGAGAGATGCTAGCAATCGTCCACGGCTGTGAAAAATTCAAGGACTACATTTTCGGGCAGCCAGAAGTCATTGTGGAATCTGATCACAAGCCGCTCGAAATGATTTTCAAGAAGCCATTATGCCAGTGCCCTCTCCGCCTGCAGCGTATGCGTCTAAACCTACAAAAATACCATATAAATGTCAAGTATACTCCGGGAAAACAACTGTTCATCGCTGACGCGTTATCACAAGGGTAGAAACTTGGGCGAGTCGGTAACGGTGATCCATGGAAAGTGAGAGTAGCGCAAAACGGGACAAAGGGACAGAGAAAGACAGACACAACGTTATCACGTTTTCCTAATAAAGCACAGCTCGTAGAACATTGCGCGCATTTCCCCGTTAACACTATCGCTTGTCTTCAAGCTTCAGACAGGCGCCTGGAGCAAGTTCTGCGGGAGACGGACCGTGACCCAAGCATGGTGAAACTTCGCCAGTATGCAAGCACAGCGTGGCCCATTGACAAGGCTGACGTCACTACCGAGCTGCGCAGCTACTGGAGCTTCCGCGACGAGCTGCATACTGAATCCGGCCTTGTGTTCCGGAGCAATCGCCTTATCATTCCTGCCAGACTGCGCAGTGAGGTACTGGCTTCTCTTCATGCTGCGCACACAGGAGCAGAAAAAATGAAGGCACGCGCCCGAACCGTTGTCTTCTGGCCAAGTATAAACAGCGATATTGAGGAAGTCGCTCAACGCTGTCAAACATGCCAAAAGTACAAATCAAGAAATGCGCGACTACCGCTGTTAAGTCACGAGATACCAACTCTGCCCTGGGAGTCAGTAGGAGCTGATATTTGTCATCACAACGGTGCCGAGTACTTAGTCGTTGTTGACTTCTACTCTTTCTTTTTTGAAATCAGGCTTGTGCAAGCGCCGTCAGCCAACAAGGTTATTGCAGCATGCAATGACATCTTCGCAACACATGGCTTCCCAAGGCGACTTTGCACAGACAACGGACCACCCTTCAGTAGCCAACAGTTCAAGGATTACGCCGATAAGATTGGCCTGCAACACGTCCGGTCTAGTCCGTACTATCCCCGCTCGAATGGAATGGCAGAAAGAGCAGTACAGGAAGCTAAGAAGCTGTTAAGGCGGTTCCGTTTCGGCAGCACTGAGTTTTGTGCCGCATTGCTTGAGTGTCGAAATTCACCTCGGGACTCTTCTCTGAAGTCCCCTGTGCAGAGGCTCATGGGCCGACAGACAAGAACGCTGCTTCCTGTACCAACCAGCCACCTACAGCCACAAACAGTGCCACCCAAGACCGTGCGACGAAGGCTAGAAGACATCAGGAGCAAGCAACGCTGCTTCTACAACAGAGGTACACGGCCTCTTCCAGAGCTTCGCACTGGCTCGACCGCAACTATGTACAATGTGCCCTCAAGATCATGGTCCCCTGTCACGGTCGTACAGCGGGCTGAGACTCCTCGTGCCTACATCGTCAAAACGGAAGAGGGTCAACAGTTTCAGCGCACAAGAGAACACCTCAATCCGGCTCCTCCTCCCTCGTCTCCAGACCACAAGACTCCCGCGCCGCTGCCAGCTGTGGGAGTCCCAGACACTACAGGGACATCCGAATCTACACAACTCCGCAGGAGTGAACGGAAGCGCCAACCACCACGAAGATACCCGGCGCCTGAGTTCTGAAACTCTACTTGATTCGACGATTAAAAAAAAAGAGAGAGAGGAGATGTGACGTAGTGCAAGTCATGCACACGCGCCTAGCCGGACAGAAGCAGCCCCCATTTCTGTTATCTAACCGCTTGCCTATATAACCGCTCGCCTTCTTCAATAAAGCGTCATTCATGCACCATGCTTCGTCGTGTCCACACTTACGTGCAGGCTTATCGCCTCTAGAATTAACGCATGAGATGCCTTCTGACGACAGTATTCGATTTCTGGACGTCAGGCTTTTATTTCGTAACGCACAGATTTACTGGAAGTACGAGCCACGCGCTAACAAGCCACTGCTTCCATTCGGCTCCGCGCATTCCAAATTGGTGAAGAGGGGAATTGTAAGACTATGCTTCAAAAATGCGGTTTGTAAATCTAGTCCTGAGCTAATGGCTGCTAGCTTCAGTGAACATATCCTTCGTCTCAGAGCAGCGGGGTATCCCACTCATGTTTTGATCAGTGTCGCGGAAACCCTCCTTGGGCGCCTGTGCTCAACAGAGCCTCGTACGTCACTACTGCCTTCAACAAAACGGATTGCTGTGATCCCGTACATTCATGGCCTGTCCCATCGCCTTAAAAAGATCGGTGAACGGGGGAACGTAAAAGTTCTTTTCTCTGCACGCGATAAGCTACAAAAATTGTGCAGACTGTTCAGGCCCACTGATTCAAAAAATCAGAACTGCAAAAAGAAGCACCGAACTAAGTTCGTTGAATGTACGCAGTCCATCGTCTACAGCATCCCTTTGAAATGTGGAAAGAGTTATGTAGGGCAAAGCGGTAGATGTTTGAATGACCGCCTCCGAGAACACTGCAATAATGTGTCTGAACGGCGAGGAGGGTTCCTGGACGCTCACTGCAGAAAATGTAAGAACGGTAATGATGACAGCGATTCTGATGAAGATTTTGTGTGTCGGCCTGTGTACAAAGATTGTTCTGTGATTGCCAAACACCGTTGCCAACTAACTCGAGAGATAGTAGAGGCTGAATTGATAGACCTGTTGGGTGAGTCCTGCGTGGCCAAGTCATCTATTGCTCTAACTAACAAAGAGCTGTTATATTTGAGACAACATTTGACTCCTACTGCGCATGCGTGATGATTGCCTGGTTTTGCTATAAATACTGGTCCGAATTTCGAAATAAACCTGTTGCAAGTCAGCGCTCGTGTGTTTCATGTGATTCTTTCTTGTGTCCTTGTCTGTATTTGCGCTGTACATTTCCATTATGAATCACCAACATGCCCAGTCTGCCACCTTAGTAATAGATGATGTTATGACATCACGATGATAATTAATATAGATTATGATTAGAGGCCGTTGAGGAACACCTGATGTTATGATGACAGATTAGTTATTTTTATTAGCTGCAGTGCATGCGATCACACAAAAACAAGCATTTTTAATAGGGCATTCTATACATTTAGTTTACTAATTCTTAAAGGGACATTGAGGAGACATCGAAGGTGGCTTGTATAGACAGAATACCAGGGTCTGTATTCAGAGTTTGTGTCACAATAAAAAGCGTCATATTCTGCCGCAGCGGCCACACCTGAATAATTGCAATCCCTGCAAGATATCCGCACTCCCTGAGTTGGCAAGCCCGCCATCAAAGACTTGCAGGTGCTAACCTTCGTCAGCGTCGTCACAAGAAAAGTGAGGACAACCCTTCCCATCAAGCAGCACTGATTTGAGTGGCTGAAAGAATCCCCAAAAATCAGATTGTGTGTGCTTGTATCTCCGAGAACTCTGCAAAAAAGGAAGGCCTTCTCGACGAGATTTACCCCTTGAAGTGAGATCCTTCTACGAGCATCGTCAACAACTCAGAGTAAAGGACGATCTGCTACTCTACACAGCCTGTGTTGTTGTCCCACTCACGTGCAGGAAAGAAATTTTGAGCCTTTTGCACGAATGTCATTTTGGTCACTTTACTGACATGCAAGTTCCAATTACGCTTCACATGCCAAGTACAGAGCACGCGTTTCAGAGGTGGAATGTGTGAGTACACACAAGTCAAGCAACACTTCACAGCCTACTACAGAAGTTTTCACTTTCATAAGCACATACGGCAACGATCCGAGAGAGTAGACACATTCTACTTTGCCCTGCATTAGATGGTAAAGAAGCTGTAACTTTGGGTCTTTAACTGTCGAGGACATGCTGGAAATTGACGGCTTTGTTGTTGGCCTGCTCTACACCAAGCTTTCAGAACAGCTGTGTCGCATGCCAGATATGACTCTTGACAAAGCATGTTTGCATGATTGCTTGCACAATGACGCACAGAAGAAAGGAAAGGGCACAAGATGGGTCTCTGACTGTGCACGCAGGCCCGTGCATCACAAATCCATTCCACCAGAGACACGTCAAAAAACATAGAAGAAGCTTTGCAACTTTTGTTGACCTGAAGCTCATGTGCATGCCTTCTGCCCTGTGCACAATGCTGTATGTAGGTTTTGCAAAAAGAAAGGACCTTATGAGAGCGTCTCTGCAAACCTGTCCGTCTCGCCAAGCAACGCTTATCTCCAAGACACTTGCACGCAATGTCTGTCCCATCAAGGCGGAAAAGACTTGACACGAAGTTTGTGCGCATGAAGGTCAACAGACTTCCTCCCAAATTTAAAGTGGACCAAGGTGCAGAAGTGACTGCAGTTCCCGACACCTTTCCAGGCTTAAATTCTGTCGCTGCTGGGCACGCTGAAGGGGACTCTCACCGGGCCAGACAACTGCCAGCTGAGGGTTGCTGGTCAATTTTTCACTATTCTCAAATGGAAGGGTTGCACTTCGAAACAGAGAATCTATATCCTGCTGTCGTCGCCGTCACCACTTCTTGGTTACTCAGCATGACAGGTATTGGAGTTGTTCATTTTGCAGATGCACTTCAACATTCTCCTCAAGGAAGTCAGGGTGCATATCTCTCTTAGTTGCAAATGCAAGAAATCTGATGGCCTAGGGACTTTCGTTGCAGAATACACTATCAGACCCCATCCGAATACCAAGCCTTTCGCAATTAGCATACCTTGTATCATTTCCCAGCCTCTCGTAATGTGGTTAAGAAAGAGCTTGACATCCTTGAAAAACAAGGAGTTGTGAAAAATATCGATGAACTTACACCGTGGTGTGCTAGCCTAAACGTGGTTCTCTAAAAGCTTTGGGTAGATACCGCCTCTATATGGATCTGGCGAAACTCAACAAGGAAGTTCTTAGGGAATGGAATGTCTCACCTACAGTTAGACGGGTTTTAGGCCATCTTGGTGATGGCAAGGCTTTCTCAAAGCTGGATGCCAGGGCTGGACTTCATGAAATCTGTCTTTCGCGAAAATTGTCACGAATTGACTAAATTCATTGTGCCTGCTGCTCATTGCTGCTACTGTTAACTACCGCTTCAAATAACATCTGCCCCAGTATTCGTTCAAAAAGAAATGGCCAGAATATTCGAAAACCAATCGTCAATTTGACGACATTCAGGTTTTTTTGGGAAAGAAAGAGGAGCATGACCCTAAGTTGCTGAACTTATGGATCATGTGGGCAACATGGGTGTAAAGAGAATGTAAAGCTAACCAAAAACAAAGATTGTTTTGGACATCACTAAGTAGAATTCCTAAGCATAGTTCAGAGTGGAAAAGGTACCATATCTACTCTAATATAGGTAGACTTTTTTCAGAAATGTTACCCACAATTAGCTGTCGAGCTATAGACAAACGTCATGTTTGTAAACAAAGGTGGCGCTGCCGTCGGCAGCGACACGGTTGTAGACGGAAAGAGCAGACCGCCTACACTGCCCTTCCAGCGACAAGCGACTCTGCACGTAGAAAAAAGTCGTGTGCGGGCATTTTATTGTGTACTCTGCAGATTTGTCCGAGCATTTCGACACGTGCGTGTCGCTTGAGTACGGGAACATTCTTGTTTATGCCTGCAAAGCAGTTCTGTTGCAATTTCAGCGCGCTCATCGGGCGTATAAAGTAAGCGGAGCAGTGCATCTGTATCATTCTGCGGTTCTCGGCAGCAAGCACGTGGTAGCAAACAACGGCGCAGTTACGATGGTCGAATATATCGACGGCTTGAGCCAGGAGGAAAAAGCAAGGTATGTGCAGAAATTGGCCGTGTACGGATCGCAACTGCCGGACCCATACAGCATACCGGAGTCCGAGTGGAAGAAAGGCGACGACGCGAAGCAGCTGCGGCCACACTTTCAAATGACAAACCTTGTGGTGTGCCTCCTGTATTAACCAAGCCAGTTCACCCCCGAGAACGTCGAAAATTATAAGGCACTTGAGGCTTACAGTTACTTTGAATCAGGAAAGTATGATTACTATATTTTTGTCACTCGTCTGGACAGAGAACTTTATGGATAAGAGCTCGTTTTGTTCTGTTTCCTGAAACAGATACTTGTGGAATGAGTGGTCTCGTTCCGCAGGTAATGTATCCAGGTCCGTAAAAATGCACTTTTCATTACCTACTTGATGCTTGGAAAGCTGCATTAACATGTAGCCGTTCGCCTGAGCTTCAAACAGAGGTGCACTCTGCTGCTTTGAATTTTTAGTCACTCAGCTTGTTCTTTCCGAATTATGATTTAAAGGCATTTCTTTTGCTTGATCAGAGTGCCTTTTGGGACGGTATTTGCTTGGTATGAGGACGGACTGGTGGCACGGCACATATTACCTTGGTGCATTGCACTTATTCATGCACTGTTCATGCACTTTTATGCACTGGTGGTGGTTGCTTTGTTGGGTTCTCATAACCATTGCTTAAGTCCTGAGGGCACAGCTGCGATGCCTGCAAAACTTCGTCTTATTTTGCTATTGTTTATGTTCAATGTGCTTGAGGTACTGCATCTGCATGCACACCTTGGTTCCACATGTGCTTTGAACTGGGCATGGCAACAAGAACAGTTTTCAAATGCTCTTTGGGCCTAGATACGAAATAATTATCAAACCAACGTTGCTACTGTGCCTCTTCATGCATTGTGCACTTTGAGCCCTTTTTAGCCATATATCTCCAGCCTTTTTTCAGCAGATCAGCAGCTTGTTTGTATTACGGAGTCTCATACACTATGTAGGTTTTTTGTTGTTGCTTGCAATAGCCGGCTGGCCCAGCAGCTGCTTAGCATATTTCGCATTCTTCACGGTACCATACAGCTTGCAGAAATGCGCACGCCACCTTCTGGGAAAACTCAGCCCAAGAAGACAAAATACCGTGCCTGCAGTTTGTTTTTCATGAAGCACTTGATCTCAGAAGTTAACATATCCATTACCACTTAAGCTAGAGGTAAGGTCTAGTGTCATGCAGTAAATGTAAAGAAAAAGCATTTCTCATTCCTCTTGTTTACAACACCTGGATTCTATCAGAGACCCATGGATGACATTGTGGGCATGACTGAATATTTCAGGGTTTGTTCGGAGATGCCGCTACTAGGCGCCACGCACGAGGAAAGTGTGCCCGGTGCGAGCGGAAGTGATGCCATCGTAGGCAGCAGCAGGAAAAGGCCACAATGCCTTGGTTTGTGTGGACAATCTGTCGGGACACGTCCTGACAGCTCATTGTCAGTGCAAAGCTGGGTAAGTGAGAAAGAAATATAAATAATTTATGGCTTATATGCCCCGTGTAAGTTATGTTCAAAGCATCCATTACTATTTTCATGACCGTTTTCAGGCTAAGTGAAGTGTGTAGACACGTCGCTGCTGTTTTGTTTGCCCTTGAGGCAACAGCTCGTATGGAGGCAGAGAGATCATGGACATCTCAGCCATGTGCCTGGAGCTCTGCAACGTCAAAAAAGGTTACCTTCAGTAATTATTGAAGAACCATTATTAACAGGGACCTAAGCATGAAAATAACAGTGACAAAATTCTGTTTGCTTTGCATGCAGGACACAATGGTGCCCATAGATCAAGTTGAACTTGGCAGGTCAGGAAAAAGGTCCAAGAAGCTGAAGACACAACCTAGCCACACATCCGAAAAATACAACAGCAGTGAACGGGAGATATTTGAAGCTCTGAAACGTGTGAGCCCGAAAGCAGTTCTGCGGAACATTTCCAAGCTTGACCCTGAGGAAACAGATTCAGCCTCCGAGGATGAGATGTACACATTTCTTAGGTACAGTTTTCTAAATTCAAGTAGACCCAGGAAACTAGACACCATGAAATGAGCTGTCTAATGTGTGGGAGACAGTTGGCTGGGATATACGTTCATTGTTTTGTGTGAATCTAGCATTGCTTTGCCTACTTAATGATCTGTCACTTACTGCTGTGCATGGAAACATTCCTACTAATGTTAATTGTGCCAGAATTGCAGCTCTAATGTATTATTTTTCAAAGTTCCATAACAGTGATGCTGGGTGTTGGCTGCGATACGAGCAATATTCAGTGTTAGTTATGGGTTCTGGGTGTTGGCTGCGACACGAGCAGCATTGAGTGTTTATGGGTTTTACACTTCTCTTTCTAGAAATGCACGTAAAAACCGCAGCACAAGGGAGACATTCCTAGATGACATGTTCCTTCCACTAAGTGAAGTTGAAAGGATAGAAAAAAGCACTCGGCTTTCTTCAGAATCGCCAATCTGGTATGCAGCACGCTATGGAAGAATCACTGCGACTACCATGAGCAGGGTATGCTGGTTCGATTCATACTATTAAGAGTTGAAGAGGACTATCCTAATCACTGTTGCAATGTAAAGTTTCTGATTGGTGAATTTTAAAGTTGACAGTTATACTTGTCATTTCAGAAGACGTTAAAAACAAAGGCAATGAAAGAGTTACTCATGCAAACTGTCCGAGAATCTTCTTGAAAATTTGACAACAGCCACTTGGTGAAAACCCCAGTAGCACAAATGGGGCTCTGAATTGCGGGCCTGGCACGGGCTGCCCATAGGGGCCCGATGTGGGATATGTGCGGGACTTGCAACTCGGCATTAGGGGGGACCCTCAAGGGCCGCCCGGTGGGCTTACTGCATAGCCCCACAAAGCTCTGCGCTGGATCCCTTGGGGCTGGACCATTCCGGGCCCACGTGGGCTAGCCCGTACTGGGCCCACGCGGGCTAGCCCATACTGGGCCCACGTGGGCTAGCCCATACTGGGCCCACGTGGGCTAGCCCTTACTGGGCCCCTAAGGGCTAGCCCGCACTGGGCCCACGCAGGCTAGCCTATACACGGCCCACATGGGCAAGCCCGTACTGGGCCCCTAAGGGCTAGCCCGTTCTGGTCCCAGTGGGCTTCATAGGTGATAACTTGCAGGAAGTCAACAAACGTAACCCATATAGAACCCATAGCTGTATGCCTTTGGGCCCACTGACCCAATTAGACAAGGCCCATCTTGCCAACCCAGAGAGGATTTCTTCACTTTATCAGTATTTTCTGTGTACATGTTACTACAGAAAAACAATGCAAGTAAGAATGCTTCTTATTTATTGATTTGTTTTTGCAAGACATTTTGGGCATTCTTGCTTACAAAGACCCAATTACCAGGGTGAAGGTCTACCCCCTTGATCCGTGCTTTCCAACCACCATCCCAGTCTCTCGCCCCCCGCAGGAACGCAGCCACTCTGTTGTTGACGCCTTCCATGGTGGCTGTTCGGATTCTGCGCTGCATAGCAGATGTAAAAGTGAACAAATAAACACACATATCAAACTGATATACAATATGGTGGATAAAAATCACTTTGCACAGCATTACAGTCACATCTTCCAGGAAATGCTTCATAACTGTATGCAATGCTAAAATGTGCAATGCTTAAAATATCAGCAAATTACTTTTGCTAATAATATCCGTAACCATAATAACCATAAATATCCATAAGAATAACCGAGAGGTGAATGAGCCATTAAAGGACTATAGACACCTAAATTTATTGTGTGTTTTCTTCTGTCAACGATGCGTTAGATAATAAAATACATAGATTACCAGGTGGTATTTACCTACAACCCCACTAAATAATTTATAATTGAATTTCTTCTCTCATGCTTTTTTGTTTCCATTGACCGAACGCCGACTGTCGTCAAGTTGATGTTTTGGTCACATGATGCAACTACAAAAACTAATAGTCATTGATATGCAGCTTTATTTCACTACGACATTTAATCCAGCCTCTTCCAAGACCTAGAATGACAAAAAGTGACCTGTCAGCAATAATATAACCAATTTTTTATTCCTCATGTGACATTAACATCAACTACACGTCATAGTCATCGTTCGACTGATGAAACCGAAACAGTGTCAAGAAGAAATTAAATTGTAGAAAAACTGCAGATTGCGCTAATTGGTTTGATGCATAGTGGTGGTTCAAACGCGCAAACATACACGGACCATGTAAGAGACGAGACACACAAGCCAGCGCTGAACTTACAACAGATTTTTTATTGGAAGAAGCACGTCATATACAAACACGAAAAAACAGCGCTCATGGGCAGTGTCAACAAGACTCCTAGTGCTAGTAGAAAGAAAAAAACCGCTTTAAAAGCACGTGTGTATCTGCAGAACTGCAACCCACTATGTAACATTGATTTCTTGAAGCGATAATGTAACAGATGGCGTACTCACGCACCCATGACTTTTCTGATATAAGAAACGCCTCAGCTACTTCTCTTGTGCGCTGGTCAGAATGAGTGAACAAGACATCAGTATTGTCAAAGAACGGCGTACAATTGCATGTCAAACAATGCTTAGCTAGGTTAGTTTAGTTAGCGTGCTCCATGAGCCGCACGTTAACACGGCGGCCAGTCTGGCTTATGTAGGTAAGGCCACAGGACAGGGATTTGATACACTATGCCAGTCTTACAGAGAACATATCTATTTTCATGATTTATGTTGCAAGCATATCTTCTGCCCCCTTCATGCCTTCTTTGAACCGCCGCCCCCACTCTTTCTAGCTTGTTACGTGCAGAGAACAGAACCTTTACCCCATGCTTGCTCCCCACTCTTTTAATCCAGTGCGACAGTGTGTGGACATATGGCATAACCACTACCTTTCTTCTCCCTTCTTCCGAATCCTTTTCCAGCCCCGAGGTACTTGCAGACGATTTCAGCATACGGAGGACAAGCTTCCCTACATCTGTCTGCCTGGGCCAAGAGACTGGGCATCATTTTATAAGATTTCTTTACTGCCTTGCCTAAGCATCCCATAACGATGCCACTTTTTACAAGCTTTGAATGAAAAGACCTGTAATTCAAAAGAGGCTTTTCACACCTAGTGGAATACCGCCAACAGACATGGTTGGGTTTGAAAGACAATTTTAAATCAAGAAATTGCAAGACTGTTTCTTCAGGGACTTCATGTGTGAACCTCAGCCCTGACCCATTACGTGCAAAACCATCAAGAACATTTGACACAAATTCGGGATTCACGGACCTAGCCAGCACCAGGTAATCGTCCACATAACAGAAAATGTGTATGCAATAACCGGCTAGCTCAGCCTCAACTTTCATATCAACCCAGCTTAGATAAATGTTACTGAGAGTGGGAGCTACATTGGCACTTATGCACACATCCAATGTTTGCATATAAAGTCGACAATACTACTCAACAAGCATATTACTCAGGTAGTAAGATAACCAACCGTTCCAGAAAGGAACCTGTTGTGATTCCACACTCATTTTGGAACACGCATTCATTGTTGTCCTCCGTAATACATTGCTGATCATACTGGATTACAAGGTTGGAAACTTGGGCGAGTCGGTAACGATGATCCATGGTATATGGGGAGCGCAAAAACGGCACAAGGGACAAAGAAAGACGGACAACACAGGCAGTGTTGTCCGTCTTTCTTTGTCCCTTGTGCCGTTTTTGCGCTCCCTATATACCATGGATACTGGATTAGTTCAAAGTGTGGAAGAGAATAAAACAAATCAACCACATCTGCGTTTAAAGCATCACATAGTGCCCGGCTCTCATTTCAGAGGAAATCAGCTACTGCCTCAGAATTAGGTACGAGAAACCGATCCTTTACGCGAAGTGACGACAAATGGTTGCGAAGATAGGTAGACACAAACAACTGGCAAGAATTGTGCTCAGAGAGACTTCCCCGGAAAGGAACGTTAGGATTGTCCATCTTAGCACTAAAGAAAATTTCTAGTACAGTGTCCATCTTCCTTCCCTTTCTTTGATATACCTTCAAACTTAAAACTTCCGAAGTAGTCACCGCCTATCTGTCTCATACATCGTTGGACACCTGAACCGCGCCGTAAGTGAAAAGCCCTTTTTGAATTACAGGTCCTTTCACTCAAAGGTTGTAAAAAGTGGCATCGTTACGGGATGCTTAGGCATGGCAGTAAAGAAATCTTATAAAATGATTCCCAGTCTCTTAGCCCAGGCAGACAGATGTAGGGAAGCTGGTTTCCCGGACTCAGTTCTCGTTTCGAGTGCATACAAAGTCCTCCGTGCGCTGAAATTGTCTGCAAGTACCTCGGGGCTGAAAAAGGATTCGGAAGAAGGGAGAAGAAAGGTAGTGGTTATGCCATATGTCCACACACTGTCGCACCGGATTAAAAGAGTGGGTAGCAAGCATGGGGTAAAGGTTCTGTTCTCTGCACCTAACAAGCTAGAAAGAGTGGGGGCGGCGGTTCAAAGAAGGCATGAAGGGCACAGAAGAAATGCTTGCAACATAAATCATGAAAATAGATATGTTCCCTGTAAGACTGGTGTACTATATCAAATCCCTCAGTCCTGTGGCCTTATCTACATAGGCCAGTCTGGCCGCTGCGTTTACGTGCAGTTGATGGAGCATGCTAATTCTTTAATAAAGAAAGAAACTAACCTAGCTAAGCATTGTTTCGCGTGGAAATGTACGCCGTTCTTTGACGATACTGATGTCTTGTTCGCTCATTGTGACCAGCGCACTACAAAATTAGCTGAGGCGTTTCATATTATCAAAAAAGTAATTGGTGCGTGAGTACGCCATCTGTTGCATTATCGCTTCGAGAAATCAATATGCTACATAGTGGGTAGCGGTTCTGCAGATACACACCTGCTTTTAAAGCGGCTTTTACCTTTTACTAACATTAGGAGTCTTGTTGACATTGCGCACGTGCGCTGTTTTTTGGTGTGTGTGTGTATATATGACGTGCTTCTTCCTAATAAAAAATCAGCTGTAAGATCAGTTCTGGTTTGTGCGTCTCGTCTCTTACTTGGTCCGTGTGTGCTTGTGCTTTTGGACCACCACTAGGAAATTCAATTAAAACTTATTTAGTGGTCGTACAGGTATAGAATGTCTAACACATGGTTTGAAAGAAGAAAACACACAAGCAAAATTTGGTGTCTATATTCTTTTAAATTTGGATGGCTACTCAGTAATTGATAAAGGAATTGCTGAAAACCACACCAGGTAGATTGAAAGTAGCTTTTTCCTGCAATTAGGTGGTGTGTTCACAAAATGTCTATACCCTCAGAAGATTCACGTGTACTCACCAACAATTGTGCTTTACAGCCGAAGGTTCCTAAATGCTTCTTTTTCACCACATCTCTTCAATGTGTACCTGAGGGCCCCAGGAGTCTTCACCAGTCTTCATAATAAGTTTTGTAGCCTCATCAGCTCTCTCACCCCCAATGAGTGCTAGCTTTTTGATCTGAAATAGATTGTACAAAGTGAACTATGCCATGAAAACCATACAATGAATATTTCATAAAACTCTGTCTTCAAGGAACCATGTGCGAGTCAACAAAAAAACAGAAGCATGCAGAACAGGATCATATAGAGGACTCAAACAGACCTATGGTCACAGTGGCGTGGCTCAGCTTAACGATAACAGAATTCTCTGTTGTCTTCTACGTGCCTATCTTTGCATCATCATATTAACTTCCTTTTATTCTTGACTCGATGGCATATGCTTCCCAAACAATAAGGTAAGGGGAAGAAGTGAAGCCATTGCTTTAAGGCCACCTTGAACTATGACAAAATTGTAGTCTGGAGCTACATGAGTGATGTAAGTATATAACCGTGAGCTGCCACTATGAACAGCAAGGCTAATGCTTGTGCTAATTTCTTGTAGTAGGCTAGATATTATCTACAGCAAATCCTCATTCAAATACACTTGTACAAAATGAAGCTTCCAGGTCTACAAATCCAAACGCAACATTTGGCAATTTCGAACCCCCAACTTAATCTGAAGTGGACTCACTATATCTAGAGGGCTCAAATTAAACTACAGCTGAAAAAAACACTACTTCAAAATTATATTAAAAGGAATCAATACATTGCCTGTAGTTCATAGGCGCAATTGAAAGAAATGCCATATACCCAGTCGAAAAAAACACCAGCCCGTTTCTGATGTTCCGACCAGACCAGGATATTCAGACACGGGTCCTGATGTGGCGTAGTATGGTGTGCTTTAGTGTGTTCTGGTCTGGTGTTCTGTGCTGTGACCGCTTGTCTGATGCCGGCTCTGGTGTGCTTTGGTTTAGTGTTTCCTGGTGTGATCAGTGTACCATTCGATTTGGTGTGGTTGGTGTACCGTAGAATGTCTTGATTGAGATGCTGTGAGTTTGGACACTATCGTGAGAAAAATTAAGAGATGCCTGCAAATGCACGCCAAATGGTGTAAAACGGCAAGCACTCCTGATGTCGAGACAGTTGCACTAACATCCCCCAATCTCGCTGCGCCGGCCTTAATGACACGAGCATTTCATTAGACGGCACCTGCACGCAGTTAGGCATAGTGTGGCACACACTCGCAGTGTCAATTTTTCACGATTGTGCAGTGGAGCCTGCACATAACCACATAATTTCTGGTCTTGCCGAAGACGAAGACCAAACACGTATCGTAAAGAAAGAAAAATCGCACACATTTGCTCAAAAGCACCTTAGCTTCATTGGTAGACAAAATTAACAGTATAGTCAAGATGGAGGCCCCTAGCATCATAGCGTGCATCTTTTCTGAAAAGTAGAATAGGTTGCATTTCCCTGACAGCTGCTTGACTCCAGCTGTGTAGTCACAATGCCTGAAGAACAACAGAACAAATTCAAGAATTTGTGTGAAATACACTATAATAATCACAGTGCAAAGACAACCAGCAAATACTGCTATTAAATTTAGCTCAGTGGTGCAAACATAACTACACATTCAATATGACTTGCAATGTCTCTGCAGTAAATCAACTGTCTTCTGATTTATAGTAAATCAATGCTACTCACATAAAGCACCCCACTTGCATTAATTTGCTTGAAATCAGTGTCTGTATGAGCTAGTAGTTCACACTTTCATTCACACAGTGCAATGATGAACACAGACAAGGAGGAAGACACAGAAAAACACATTGAGGTGCCTCTTCCCTTGCCCCTGTTCATCATCATGCTGTGTGAATGAAAGTGCGAATTATTGCATTAAGTGCTTTTCTTTTGTATTCATAACTAACATTCATAACTAACTGCATATATTTACAACACAGCTGGGTATGTCTGCATCATAATCTGAGTTCCTATTATATTTTGGTGTTGCAGCTGATATTGAGCATGACAGACCTTCTAACACAAAGTCAGGCTTTCTGAGACAATCAACAGCACTCTAGTATCTCCGGTAATTTGATTCATGACCAGGCTCAGAGATACGAATACTTGGCAACCTAGAGAAATAAATCGATATGAAAATTCTACTGGTGCAGAAAACAAAAAATAAGAGGAATTAAAGAATTAGATAAATGATTACAAGATGCCCATAAAGATCGGCACAACAAGGAGATAAGATGTAGTTCCACAAAAAAATATATATTTGATGCAAGTATATTTCAGGGTGACAAAATCCATGTATTGAGACTTTTTATGCGCACAGGGTGCAGAACTGTAAAGCACCGGTTGGCTGCATCTGTTTAGAATACCATTCCTCTTCATTTCTTCCAAAATAGTGGCAGCAAAGCATAAAAAGCTGACTGGTGAAATTTATTTTCAGCTGAATGCCACATACAAAATGACAAGGCTGAAATGTTAATGATTCAAAAGGAAACCTTAAAAAAGATACTCTGAACTCTGGCACTGGTAAAACCCCAACAGATGTGCAAAAAAAGTTGCCAGATTATTTTTCCTGCTGAATGTATTGAAACCAAAGCTGCCTGAGCGCACATCAGTATTGTTTAGGTATAGCTTGCTATACACATTCTGAGCCTCTGGTGCAGTTCACTGCACAGTACCTGCACACTTGCACACACACAAAACCCACACTAGGTTCTGCGTACTGTGCATTTCCCACTATGGTGCCTTGCACGCCCCGTCTTCCAGTGAGATGCACTTCTTTTGGTGCATCCACGCGTTAGAGTTCCAGTTATAAAAAAACGTCAGAGTTGATTACGAGTTAAGTGAATAAGCTTAACCAGTTGACTGGTTCTAAGCAGGCAGATCCCTTGCAAGAGCCGCTTCTCAAAACAAGGCAGATAACAATAATGGCTTCAGGGCACTGTAGTGCAGGACTCCAAATTTAGACCAACTGGGGTTCTCTAAGCTTCGCTGACATTGTATGGCAGACCAGCGCCTTTTCCAAAGTAGCAATGTTTACTGCCGCACATATATATAACACACAAGTCGCATGATTCCTCCCAACATGTATGCAACAAAGTATTCCAACTGCTTCGAGCCATTTTTACAGGCCTCACTGGGTCATCCCTGCTAAGTGTGAAAAAAAAGTGGCTAAGATATGCTTTGTCATATTCAATGCTACAAACTATTTTTACAAAGCATGCAGCAAGACTAGCAAAAGAGAGAAGCACACCTATGCTTGAGTAAAAAGTAGCCAAAATTTTTTTACATGTAAACTGAAGTAGCCGAAGTTAGAACGTGACTTGCAAAACTGTATGCATAACAGCTAGACAAGAGAGCAGAGAAGGTAAAGGTAAACAGGGGCTCATTATGGGCTACATGATGGACTCGAACAGTCACTTCTATCATGGCATCTGACAGCTAAACAATAGGCCGGCTAGCATTCAATTCAAGCTTATTTTCATGCGAAATGCTTTCAGTGATGGCTACAAGTTGTAACATACAAATTTTCGTTAAGTAGAGACAACCAGAGGATTCATGTACGATGGCAAATGTGGCGGCACTCACGAATGCCTACACTGAATCAGCATCACTTAGGCCTCAGTACCTAAAATCCAAGCTTCAGGGCCAATTACTTCTAAGTACCGTCCGTATTCTGTTTCCATGGAATAAGAAGTATTCACTAAAAGTTGTTCATTATGAGTAATTTCACTGATCATGCACTGCCGCACTGCACATAGAGCTAGGCTTTTAATCTGCTTTTATCCTCACACAAGCTAACTGAACCCATCAATTAACCTCCTGTAAATAAACTTTCACATAAAGACAACACCTACAATTATTTGGTCACGTCTTGTATGTTTGGCATTATCCTTTGTTTGGCGCTTTCATATTATAAACCACTAACAAACCTGTCGTAATTCTAACATACACTGATGAAGTGCGTATATGTCTCTGAGATAAATCCAGCTAAAGCTAGCAATTACTTCTCAGTGCATTCATTTTTCACTTCAGTGAATTATAAACATCACTCCAGCGCACAAAAACACACGAACAAAAAGGACAGACACCACGGACACCGGACATATTTTTTGTGCACTGGGATGACGTCTCATAATTCTGCCCAGAACAGACTATCCCAGCCCTCTATGCTTATCCTTGTGGAGAACTTTTTTTTGTCTTCCGCTGTCACCTCCTGAGCACTTGCCACTGGATCTGCATTGTACAACTGCTCCTGTTGACCAGATGGGAATGGCAGTCCTCTTTTGAAATACTGCATTCTTTGGGATTCCCTTCATGGTGTCGTATATTGCCTTCTCTACCTTGAATTCAGATACACCTACAGGAAAAAGAACACGTGTATAAAAATTCTTACCCATATTCGCTGCCAGTAATATGTTAAGAATCGTATTTCTACGCTTCACAGCGGCAGTATGCCTTAACGCCTGTTGAAGCAAGAAAGTAAGAAATCATTTTGTTTATTACTAACTCAAGACTTACACCTTGAGGTTGGTGGTGCCATGCAATATTGATGAGTTCTTATAGCAGTGTGAAGTACAAAAGGCAACTGCTTGCTTTGACTTTAGAATATGCAACTTTCACTGCACAATTATTGAAAAAAAAATGACTTCATCCTTGAAAATCGCAGATTAGTATGTGTGGTAGCAAATACTGAAAATAAAAATAATAGGAGCAGTGCCAGTGGGCCTCTTCAATTATCCACCTCTGGCAGCCCGCAGGCAGCCCGCGGGCTACCAGAGCGCGCCGCCAGGCGCTCGATTTTCTCGGGCTGCTCCGCCCACTTCCGGTGGCTACCCAGAACGCGTTCGATTTTCTCTGGCTGGGCGGTTTCGGGCTGCCAGCTGGCAGCCAGACTCGCCAGGACGATTTTGTGCTGGCAGCGTCGTCTGCTAGTTCCACAGCTCTCCGCTCTGGCGGCTAGCAGACGACAAAATGGAGGGAGGCGCATTCGCGACAGCTTGGGTGGTTAATAGCTAGGGCGCAGAAACGGCGTTCGCGTTCGTATCTGTGCTGTTTTCCTAACCGTATCTTATTTCGAGTGGAATCTCCGAGCTGCATCCTGTTTACTCGTTTCAACTGACGCTTCCTATTTCGGCATCTCCGCGCGGCGTCTCGCGCGAAGCGTTGTTTCCTCTCTTGATTACTTGAGAAGATAGGTTGGTTTCCGGTCGTATTTTATTTTACTATGTTCACGTCGGCATCTCTCTAAACTGCATGCATGCATGAGTGCTCTTGTACACTGGCTTGCAGCTGGTAACCTTCTCTTCTTGCGGCGTCTACGATATATCTATTCTTGAATCAGCCGTATTTATCTTTGTTGCGTGTCTTGCAGGTTCAGCGGACGCTCCCGATTTGTTTTTCGAACGACGATGGCCGCGCTTCGGATATCATATCGCAAATTTCGGCAGTTCTGCGTGGCGTCTCAAACGGGCGCGCCGTTATCTCTCTCAAACTCGTTAGCGCGCTTATATCTTTTCGTTTGCGTGGCGGGTACAGCTGTATTGTATATATTTGCTTTTTTTTCTCTTGCAGGCTCAGCGACCGCTAACGACGCCTGTTTCGTTCACACCTCTGGGTTTCGGCTCGATCGTATCGGCATGCGCGCTCCGAGCGTCCCGTACACACGCGTGAGACGCGGTTCACGAGATAATTAACGGATGCATCGTATATATGAGACACGGGCGTCTCATATACGATATGCACCCGTTATCTCATGAACTCCACGCGGTTGGTTTCCGGTCTTGTTTTATTGCAGCACATGTACGCGCGTGTCGGCGCGCTCCTCTGATGTGCATGCAAGCATATGTGCCGGCGTGCATGCGTTGTAGCGCTTTTTGCTGCTGGCTTAAGTGGTATCTAATTCTTAGTTTGTGGCGTCTACGATATCGATATCTCTCTTCTGGTATCAACATATCTTAAATTTGGTTCGTCTCTTGCAGAGGTTGAGCGATATCGTTCTGTTTCGGACAGCACTTCGGCATCCAGCTCTGCTCGGCACCCGTGCGGCATCACTTTGGTGCCGACATGCATGCGTGCGCGTGTAAGCTTACGGGTAGTATCTTATTCTGTTTCTTTGGCGGTTTACGTATGTCTAGCAGGATCATTCGTTCTGCATGCTATCTTTTGCATCTTCTTCGGCCCTTATTTATACGTCAGCTCCCTTCCAACGCTTTCACTTCATACGTTCATTTCGGAGGAGATGGCCGCGCCGCTGAGAATCATCTTGGAAGGTGTGGAGAGAGAAATTTTTGAGGCAGTCGACGACACCGGTGCACCCATTGTCCACGGAAACCAGCGCCTTTATGCGACAGCAGGTACGTACGTACGTGTACCTTTCTCGCTTGTATGTATATGCAATATTTGATCAGTACTTAATGCGCAACATATATATGCTCTCCTTTGGTTGCAGACAACGTGCAGGTTTGGCTGAATGCGCCGGCAGCCCCCGTCCCACATACCATCGAGCCCGAGGCCTCGGGCCAAAGTTCTTTTCCTGATTCAAGAATATAAAAATTTCAAATCAGACCCTTCTAAACGCCTAAAAACTAAAAGACAACTCTGGGAAAATTTGGCAGATTTAGTGAATTCCAAATTCGGTTGCCATTTGACCCATTCGCAAATTGAGAACAAGTGGAGAAATCTAGAGAGAAAATATAAAATGGTGCGACAGCATAATAGCCAGTCAGGGGCGGACCGGAGAACATGCGAGTTTGAAGAGTAAGTATACGTAGAACATGATCTCAGTAGAGATAATTAACTTCTACTGAATGAAAAACTTTGTCTTCCTGATTCTACATACGTGACTTTTGGCCCTGGAGCAGTTTAGTCATTCCACAAACCTGTGAATTAAGAATGTTGCAGCATTTTTTACTTTTTTGGTGCAGGTAGATTTTGTGACAGAATAATTAACTGTACCAATTTTGGACATCTTTTGTCTAAATAATGTAATTCCTGTTGTAATTTTAGGGTGTTATAGATTACACAGCAACATTTGGGCAGATAAATTGTCTTTTTGTCAATTGCATACAGCTGCTGAGAGGCATGAACCCGGACTTTCTGCTCATGTCAACAGCTTTGCTGCTGGGCAACTATCGGGCATTATGCATGCCGGCCATGGTTATAAGCTAGCTATACATGTGTCCTGCGTCACTGAGTAGATATGTCAAGCTTTATGCATGAAATAATGTGTTTGTACACATATTAAGTGATGTCATATATATGTGTCAAATGGATCATAATTTTTTTTGTCCTCAGGGAGCTCGCTGAAATTTTTGAAAAAGCTCACAGCATCAACCCACCCTACCTGCTGGGGCCAGGACTCGTCTGGAGCGTCCAAGAGTGAGTCATTTTTTTTCTGCACACGACAAGTGCGACAGGGAATTTACATGCACTGTAGCACAGGCATTGCCGAAATAAGAACTAGTAAATTGGGTTTGCCTCCTAGCCATATAGCGGAATCCTTATGGCACCACTACACAGCAAATGGCCTCAGATAGTGAGGAATGTTTTCCTTAAAGATTTAAAGTTTAAGGGGTGCAATGTGCTCCATTACATGCCGAAAGAACCAATCCAGTTGCTTGGTTGCTTTTGAAAAAGACAGTGCATGTCGTGCAAAACATATTTGAAATCAAACACTACCAGGGGTTTCCCCAAGTACAAAATCAGGGGAATGTTGAAGCTAGGGGAGTAGCGGTAGTCATTTTTCAGTTTTTAATTGTGTCTTGATGTGACACGTAGGACTAGAAAGGCTCATGACTGCAACACTCATGTCAAAGATTGCCAACAATTGCTTCGCTTTAGACAAGGATACAAGTCATATATCAAGAGACAAAAGTAAGGAACAAGGACTGCATGAAATGTGTCCAGAAACGGCCCAGTAGCTCGGACTACTAATAAACCTTACAAGAAGAAATATCGCTGTCAGTCGCCTATCAAAAACTTGTTAAACTCTGCAAAACACGCATCTTTGCTCTGAACGTAACAGATCGAGTCAGTAATTAAACACACACACCAAGAAGTCATGTGCATGCTGAACACTACGCACATGTGGAAGGTGTACATCAGAGCTTTAATATCAGCCGTGATGATTTGCATGACACTGAAACATCTAGGTAGCAAACTTTATGGCTGCTACACACAGTTGGTTAAATATGTACAAGCACAGGCTCTTCGCATTGTCCGACTATTCACTCAATAATTATAAAGCAATCAAGAAATCATCACGGCTGATATCAAAGCTCTGATGTACACCTTCCACGTGTGCGTAGTGTTGAGCATGCACATGACTTCTTGGTGTGTGTGTTTAATTACTGACTCGATCTGTTAAGATCAGAGCAAAGATGCGTGTTTTGCAGAGTTTAACAAGTCTTTGATAGGCGACTGACAGCGATATTTCTTCTTGTAAGGTTTATTAGTATTCCGAGCTACTGCGCCGTTTCTGGACACATTTCATGCAGTCCTTGTTCCTTACCTTTGTCTCTTGATATATGACTTGTATCCTTGTCTAAAGGGAAGCAATTGTTGGCACTCTTTGTCATGAGTGTTGCAGTCATGGGCCTTTCTAGTCCTACATGCCACTTGAAGACACAATTAAAAACTTATATATCTGTGTGTTTCCTAGTAATAAAATAACTGGACTGCAACAAATATATGGCACATTCTCAGCCACATTCCTAGCAGTTACATCCACCAGTTAGGTATGAAAAAAATTCACTACAAATTAAGGAAGGGCCTTCAGAGAAACAAGGGTGTGTGTAGGGAAGCCACTGAACCTCGCACAGAATGATATGGCAGGCAATAAACAGCTGGTTTAAGGGCACATGGAAGGTCACATGCATTGAAAAATTTTACTTTGTCTACAAATGAGTGGTTTTTCTTGATTAATGTGGCCAACATGTGAAATAGTGGCCCAATACATTACGAACATTATGGCACCACATATATAAGGCTTCATGTTTTGAGCGATATTGTGCCATCCCTGACGGCAATCGAGAATTACTGGGAATAAAATGCTCTAATTTTTTGAAAATGGACCTTGATATGTTTGAAATGACATTGAGCTGTTGAAATTACTTTGCACTTCTTGAAAAATTCTGTGCTCTAGCTTATTTGTAAATGTAACTGTGGTGTGCGCATTACAAAGTTCCTCCTATATTTTTTTAATGGCTCTTTAGAGCACAGCAATAAATTTGACAGAATAATTTCATAGGGTAGACCTTTTTGAACAAAATGACAAAGCAATCTGCACTGCTAAATAATTTATTTGGCTAAACTGAAATTGAAAAGCCTTTGATAGAATTTTAATTCCTGTTTCGTAAATGGTGTGAAAGAGGCTCCAAACCAAAGTTTCTCAGCTGACTTTTGCTGCCAGCAGAATTATGTACGAAATTAAATGACTACAAAATGAATGACAGTGCCCTTTGTGTAGGGATAACACATATGCACTACAAAGTCTCTGTTCTTTAGTGCAAGGAGTGCATAATGATGTCGCATTGTTTTGCCACCAGCAGCCAGGCTGAACCTGCAGCCAGCCCCCAGCCTGGCCCCAGCAGGGTAACTGCCACAGCGAGCCCGATTCCCGTCAGCTCGCAACCAAGCACGAGCAGGGGCAGCACTACTGCTGGCGACTCGCAGCCCCCAAGCCCATCCGCGCAGCCTAGCCCCCTGCAACAGCAACCAGGCCCAGCCAGGAAGAGGCTCAGGACAGACACCTCTCGTGCAGTGCTCGAGAGTGCCGTCGCCCATCTTGAGGTGGCCGAAGCTAACAGACAGCAGCGGCACAGGGTTGCTGCTGAAGAGAGGAGGACTGCAGCTCTTGAGCGGGTGGCTGCAGCACTTTAACGGCGCGAGCTTGTCTCACTCTGTTCTCCGATACATGCCCCAGCTCATTCCCCAACTCATTCCTCAATTCATTCCCCAATCCGTTCTCCAGTCCGCTCTCCAAGCCCTCCTTACTATAATGCTTAGTTTTAATGTTTCGTTTTCTGTCTAGTCAGCGCTTTTTATATTTAATTTTCATTGATAATTGCTGTTATATGTTTGTGTTCAGTTCCATATATTTCCACTAAGTTGCTATGCACTACCTCGATGGAAAGAAACGCGAACCCAGCGCAAACACGCTCCACTGTTTCAATTTCTTTTCACCGCGGTTTTACTTCGGTGATAGCAAAAACACATTAGACTCGTTCATGATACATTCTAGGACAACTCTAACGTTTTTTTTGTACCACCCAGGTAAAAGCGCGATGAAAAGAAATTCCAACAGTGGGGCGTGTTGGCGCCGGGTTGTTCGCCTTTCTTTTCATTGAGGTAGTATGTGTGTGTGCGTGTGTACACTTAGACACACGTATAATCATCTCGTTCGTGGTTGCACTTCATATTGTGTACATACTTTAATAAATTTTACAACCCTCTAATAAGATCTGCATGCGTGTTTCATGCAATGACATTCTGATCACTTGTTTCTGTGTGTACTGATAATAAATTGTATGGAAACAAATTTCCAGAGCATACTTGTCTAAATTTCTCTAGCACACACCATCCTTCCAGCAGTTTAGCTCTCATTATTGTTGTCATTTACTGTTCAGAGGACACAATGCACATATGAACATGTTGTCAGCCATCTTACGGTGCCCGAAGCTAACACACAAAGCAGTGGATGGCCATTGAAGAAAGATTGCTGCTCACTAGGGGAGTGCAGCACTTAATGGGGTGGTCGGAGCAATTGAGCGATGAACCTCTTCCTCCCATCATTCTCCAAGCCTCCTAACTAATGCATAGTTTTTCTTTTATTCCGTCTAGTAAGCAGTAGACATTTTTTATAACTTTCATTAATTGCTTTTGTATGCATGCTTCAACCTGTATGGTTCCATATATTTCCACTAATTGGCTGCAAGTGCACGTGTATACGCACACTTGTAAATTAGTCTTTTATCCTCAATTATATTGAATTTCAATATGTGTATACTTTAAATAATCCTAATGCTTCATCTTCTGCAACCATATGTAATAAGATATCGGTGTTTAGTTGAATATACATTCTGATTACTTGTAGAGCATAACTGTCTAAAATTTCTCTGTCGCACACTGGTCTCATATTCCAGCAGTTTAGCTTACACACTGCCTCTTGTCATTTACTGTCCAGGGGGAAGAATGCAAGCATATATGGAGACAAAACTTAAAGGCTACTCTGCATGATTTACGCACGAAAATGTATTTCACAAGCATCACACATGAACATCATTTTGTGTACCAATATCTCTTGCTACATTAAACAGGTGGCAGGCAGTAGCATACTCCAAGAACTGAAGAGAACAGAAGAAATTAACCTACACTAAAATGTGTCATCCTGCAGGACCACACAGCTAGATTTGCCTATAGTGAGAACACAGAGCTTCAAACATAGGTCCACCAACAACAAAGCGTTGCAATACACACAACATATATCAGAAACTTATACAGCTCACATTCATTTACCATGGGCTCATGATATACTCCCTCATTAAGGGCAGGCCACAGGTGTTAGTGGAGTATAGTTAATAAATAAGCAAAGTTTTTTTTCAAATTAAGTACTATTTATGCAATTTATTGCATAAAAAATCATGTGATTCAGCTAAAAAATTTTGTTAGTGCACGGTTCAGGAACATCAACGACAGAAAAGGCTGCCAATTCAACAACAAAAAGTTCTGAGCAGGAGCTAGCAAATCCCACTTCAGCCAGAAGTTCGCAGTACGGACCAGAAGATGAGCCCAGCACAAAATCAGCTGATGCCCTATTAGGACCATATATACACTAAAAAAAAACTGTTCCTTCTGGGACAAATAAAACCACAGAAAAAGCAATTCCCATTAGCAAATCAACACCTGGGATATTACTGTGATGAGGTAAAACCATATCTTTTGACATAAAGTAAGAAAGAACGGTCACAGCCATTTAATTAAAGCGCAGTTGCAATTAACAATACGCTATTCTTCACCACATCATCTATCTGCAGTGTATATTAAAAATATTTCAATGTAAAAAAAACAAATGGCATGCAAATACAAAAGTACAGAAATGAAAAGGACAAAAATTTAATACTCTTGGCAAGAAAATCTAGGAAGACCACTCCATTACATTTAAAGAAATGATTGAAAGGCTGCAAGTCAATCATCACAGTGCCAATTGCGTTGCTTCATTTATAGTCCCAACAGCTAGGCAACATATATATACATAACGCTAACAGATATTTTTGCTGAAAGCGAATAATTCAATTTCTATGCTTTCAGCCTTAATTTTATCTTTAAATGTAAAAGAGTGATGGAAGCTCACAATGCATGCATTATAATATAAACTCAAGCAATGAAAAAACAAATGAAGGAAGGCATACACAGGAGGCATATATACTTCACGATTACAGTCTCTGAGCCACGCTGTCGCGCAAAGTTCCTGCCGAGACAGCACACTCTTCGTCGTCGTCGGCAGGCTCGGTTGGCGACACGTTGGTTCCGCTGTCCACCTCTTCCAACATTTCCATCGCGTCGCCGCGCCTTCTTGCCTTGTTGTGCAGCACGCAAGCTGCCAGCACAATGTGCACCGCCTGGCTTATCCTTGCGACGTCGATGTAAAGGAGCCGCTGAAACCGCGCCTTCAGCAGGCCGAAGCTGCCCTCCACAACAACGCGCTGCCGACTGTGCGCATTGTTAAATGCCGTCATCCAAGGCTGCCAGTTGGTCGTGGACTGGCGGTACGGCGGCAGCAGCCACGGCAGCAACGGATAAGCAGCGTCGCCCAAAAGGTATCCTCCTGCGCGAATTAATTCACATATATTATATGTACGTAAGAAATAAAAATTAACGAGAACCTCCGGCGTATATGACCGACCGTAGCATATGTAGATATCTGCAAACTCGTAATTCCGAGCATCAATATATCTATAGCTGTTGCTCGCAGTTCAGCTTGGTTAAATTAATTAAGCAAGCGGGAACGATCGAGACGATTGATCGATCTCTTGCATATATGCGCGCGCCGCTTTCAGTTTTCTGAACTCTCTTCCGCGCATAATGCATGTATTAAACACGCATTAGTGATGTAACAATAAGAAGTTCTTTAACTCACCTTGGCATTTAGACTCTCCGTCTTTGAAAAGGAAGCTCTCGCGGAGAACCCTGGAGTCTTGCGCGCTGCCGGGGAAGCCGACGAAGACGTCAATGAAGACCATGTCAGCATTGCAGACCCCCTGGAGTATGATCGAATGAAACTTTTTTCTATTATAATAGCTTTCCTCCGACTCCGAGGGTCGAGCAATGCGGACATGGCATCCGTCGATGGCCCCGATGACGTCCGGCAGCACTCGTCCGCGACGGCCGATCTGGCAGAAAGCTGCCTTGCTGCGCTCGCTCGTCGGGGTCCGGCCAGCATATCTCCCTCTTGCTTATCGAAAACAAGAAATCCAAGATGCGGCTTATTGCCGCGTGTACCGTCGACTCACTGACATCAAATTTGTCGGCGATCTGGTACATCGTTGTTTGAGTTCCGATGTAGGTCAGGGCGATTAGCATTGTCTTGTGAGCAGACACCTGGCGCCGTCCTCGACATCCTTCCGGGTAGAAGGCCGATGCCTCAAATTCGCCAGTGATATCTGCGCACAAGCTTCGCGAAATACGAAAGAGCTTCCGGAATTCAAATTCTAAATATGTGGGAACGACTCGCTCCACATAGAGTGGGACCCTGTGGCGGTCCTGCCTCTCTACATGAGCCGCCAAGACAAGCACGACGCACTCGTCACCGTCGTCATCTTCGCTGCAGTCAACGGTCTCACTCCGGTCAACAGAATCGGTGAGCGCAGCAAGTGCAGCTACCTCTTCGCTCGACATGATGAAAGTGATCAGCAGACGACGCAGCAGACGACGCCGACGCGCGATCCGGCTGCTCGAAACTTTCCTTGCGGTTTCCGGTGGCTGCCAGCTCAAGTGACCATGACGCGTTTTCCTGTCAGGGGCTAACGTGCTGGCAGCCAGCGGGCTGCCCGAGCGTAGAAAATCGAAGAGGCCCAGTGTTTAAAGCAACACGCAGTGACTGGTTCGGTTTATGGTTTGGCTTATATGGGTTTAACGTCCCAAAGCGACTCAGGCTATGAGAGACGGCATAATGAAGGGCACCAGAAATTTCGACCGCCTGGGGTTCTTTAGAGTGCACTGACATCGCATAGTACATGAGCCTCAAGAATTTTACCTTCATCGAAATTCAACCGCCGTGGCTGTGATCAAATCCGCGTCTTTAGGGCCAGCAGCCGAGTGCCGTAACCACTCAGCCACCGCGGCAGCTTCGCAGTGACTGCTAAGAGCACTTTTCTAATTACAGTTCTTGACCATGCCCTTGTCGAGCAAGGCACTAATGCCGATTGACCTGCCGTAAATCTAATGTGTCCTCAACATGCTGCCTAGTTAGCTATTTTCTTGTAGTCAAAATTGAACGAAATACTACTTACATTTTTTGAGCTAGAAGCGCATGAGCTATTGATATAGTCCAAGGCACACAACTTAGTGCCTTAGAATAGTGTTCAACGAGGGGCCCACATGCAGAGACACTGGACTTGCCACTGTTTCTTTATACAAAGTAATACAGGAGTGCATGGCATGTGGTGTTCATGCTAAGAAATACAAAACATAGATAGAAACAAAACCGAAGTGCAAAGAAAAATTAGAGACAAGTTCTGTCATTACACCTTATGTCACACTAGAGAGTACATGTTCATAAAGAAGTAGTAAAATGGTCATTTTGAAATTTTGCACAATCATCAAATTGTCATGAGCATAGTCAATATGCCTTTTCTTCACACAAAAGGTTTCCAGTGGCTCCGGTGCCCTTCACCTTCTTTTTAGTACAGTGCCTTTAAAAGGCAGAAATTGTTCAAGAGCCACAAAGTGGTGATAACTGTGCATCATCATTTTCATTTCCATGCTTCATTACTTATGAACACAACCTCCCATATGACCCATATGATTTGCTGCAGGAGCAGGATTCTGGTGTGAACCATTCACATTCAATGAAGGACCTGGCTGCCTTTTCCAAGTGTACTAATTTTCACAATGAAAGTGCATTGAGCGAGTTTGACAGCAAGCAAAAACATGATTTGAACCCGGTAGCTTAAGGAAATTTTAAAGTGTGTCCGTAACAATATGCTTGTAAAAAGACAACTTCAGGTGCCAATACTCATCAAAGTTGCCATAAGATCTCAGCTTTGGTGTGCTCATAAAGGGAGGGTGGGGTGCTTAGTTATAATGACCAATTGTCACGGCTGGTACATTATGCTACCTACTTCAACGATGAAGGCTGTGACAAACTATCCTCCAAAATCTGACATCTGGCAAAAAGGCTGAAAAGCAAAAGCAAATGAAGGAACACAGAGACCTGAAATGATTTCCTACTTGCACAGTTATGCACATCATAAAGATAGCTGACAAACGGCACGAAGTTATACTGGTATTTTGGCCCCAGATGCTCGCTCATTTGAGCCTTAGTATCCTAACTAAAGCAATAAAAAAAGACATGACTGTTGAAGAAGGCATAATAAGCTCCTGTAAAGCTCATCAGCAGTGAGAAAAACAAATTCTAACCCGCATATTAATACAAAAGTCAGCCAATGAGGCCCCTGTGTCAGTCACCAACTAAGAGACCATGTACAAACTATACACTGTAAATGCCCAAACCCTACATGAGAGCAAAGCATGCCCTGCACTTGTGAAACAAATTTGTGTCAATGTAAGATTCTTGGCAACAGTAGGCATCACCATTAATGGCATGTGCTAAAAAGGAAGAGGGCACCTTAATGATGCTGTACAATTTAGAATTCAGCCTTTCAGTAAACTATATTTTGTCTAGTACCATGAGCACCGTCAGTGGAGAAGGCAAAAATGAAAGGAAAGCTGCCGGCTGTCATGATGCCTGCCACAAAAAAAAAACACTGAACAGATGTGATGCACAAACAAAAAGAAGGGATGCACTATGCGATTACACAACACACAACACAGGAAAACAGGGCCCAACCAATGAATGAAAACAGAACAACAAAAAGAAGGTAAGCAGTACTAAACACTGCTACCTCTGCAAATTGAGAACAGTGATATATACAACACCTAAAAAATTAGTTTCAAGGACTATAGACGCGTAATTTTCGTCACATTTTTTTTAAATGCTGCATTAGACATTAGAATACATGAATCCCCAAGTGGTATTTGCCTACCATTAAATAAATTATAATTCCATTTCCTTCCCTGATCTTGTTTAGGCTTGATCAGCCAAATGATGGCTGTGATGCCTAGTTGGCCTTTAGGCCTGTTGAGGCATGGAAAAGGCTGCAATATAATTGTGGATATACAGTTTTAATTCACTACAACACCTAAAACAGCCTGTTTCAAAAGCTGGAATGACAACAAATGCTATACCGGCAGTTATATTACCAGTTTTCTTGCTTTTGACCCTGAAACCAACTACGCGTCTCAGTAATCGTTCGGTTTATAATACTGAAACAACAAGGAGAAAGAATTATAAATTATTTACCAGTCATAGAGGAAATATCACGGGGTGGTCCATGTACATTAATTTGAAAAAAGACGCAAGCAAACATCTGGTGTCCATAGTATATGCAGTTTCTTTGAAGCTTTGAAGATATCAGGTAGCATGCTGAAAGGCTGAGTCAAACAGGTAATTACAAGCTCCTAATTTCCTGTAAGTGTATTAGAGCAGGTATATTCACTGAACTTGCACAGTGTCATCACCAAGCAAGTGAAATGGCAAAAAAAATCAACTCACCAAGATGATCACTGTGGTAAAATTTATGATGAACATTCACATTTCTTCATTTAGCACTTTTAACGTTTTTGTACCCTGAAGTAGTTTGCAGTAGACGGTGCTTGTTTTCCAGTCAGATCTAGAAGCAGTAAAAATATTGCAACTACAGTGAATAAGTTCGTTTTACAGTACCTCTTGCTGGACTAGTTGCTGTAACATTGTGTAACAAAAATAAAAACAGCGCTAATTTTTACACAAACAACACAGAAAGAACAGACAGGACAGGCACTGCCCTGTCTGTGTTTTCTGTGTAGTTCGTGCAAAAATTAGCACTGTTTTTACTTTTGTTATACAGTGAGGGGCCACAGAAGAGAAGCTTACAAGAGAAGCTGTCAAGTCCAATTATTGTTTCATCTTAGAGGTGCATTCATATTTTTTTCACCAAGTGAAATAAGGCGTCTTTCCTAGACCAGTCTCTGAGGAGTGCCATGTGACACCAGCATTACTGCAGAAGCTTGACATGGTTATCCTTCTACTATGATTTTCTATGAGGGGTGCCACGTGAGATGGGTACTAGAGGAAAAAGGGATAAAAGTATTGTTCTCATGCTGTAATATCACCTTAGAATGTTGCCCTGTAGCTCATTACTTCATATTGATATTTTTTAAAGCCTGACTGCATTGAAAGGGGTCTCTAGTGACTCGAGAACAGGTCAGGAGGGAACTAGAGAGGGAGAGAGAAAAAGTGGCTGAGCTGAGGCTATGCCAGTGCGCTCATTGTTGCTGTGTAGCCTTGGAGCTGAGCAGCCAGCTCTGGACTCAATCGTGGTATGAGGGTGCGGGTTTCCCTTTTTCTTCTACCCTGTGTGTTGTGCTGTCAACTTTGCATTTTTTTGCGTCTCGGCTATAAGAAAACGTGTCAATGATTCTTGCTAAAAATCACCACGAAATTTTAGAAGTGACAGGAGAAATGTTCCAATTAACACTTGTTGCTGGGCTACTTGTTGCATAGTTCTATGTACAAACGTTAGCGCAAAATAACGGACTGTTTTCCAGTCAGATCTAGAAGCAGTAAAAATATTGAAACTACAGTGAATAAGTTCGTTTTACAGTACCTCTTGCTGGACAAGTTGCTGCAACATTGTGTAACAAAAACAAAAACAGCGCTAATTTTTACACAAACACAGAAAGAACAGACAGGACAGGCACTGCCCTGTCTGTGTTTTCTGTGTAGTTCGTGCAAAAATTAGCACTGTTTTTACTTTTGTTATACAGTGAGGGGCCACAGAAGAGAAGCTTACAAGAGAAGCTGTCAAGTCCAATTATTGTTTCATCTTAGAGGTGCATTCATATTTTTTTCACCAAGTGAAATAAGGCTTCTTTCCTAGACCTGTCTCTGAGGAGTGCCATGTGACACCAGCATTACTGCAGAAGCTTGACATGGTTATCCTTCTACTATGATTGTCTATGAGGGGTGCCACGTGAGATGGGTACTAGAGGAAAAACGGTTAAAAGTATTGTTCTCATGCTGTAATATCACCTTAGAATGTTGCCCTGTAGCTCATTACTTCATATTGATATTTTTTAAAGCCTGACTGCATTAAAAGGGGTCTCTAGTGACTCGAGAACAGGTCAGGAGGGAACTAGAGAGGGAGAGAGAAAAAGTGGCTGAGCTGAGGCTATGCCAGTGTGCTCATTGTTGCTGTGTAGCCTTGGAGCTGAGCAGCCAGCTCTGGACTCAATCGTGGTATGAGGGTGCGGGTTTCCCTTTTTCTTCTACCCTGTGTGTTGTGCTGTCAACTTTGCATTTTTTTGCGTCTCGGCTATAAGAAAACGTGTCAATGATTCTTGCTAAAAATCACCACGAAATTTTAGAAATGACGGGAGAAATGTTCCAATTAACACTTGTTGCTGGGCTAGTTGTTGCATAGTTCTATGTACAAACGTTAGCGCAAAATAAGGGACAATCACAGAAAAGGTGGACAAGATGTTTGTATATAACGTTTGCGCATATAAATATTCCAACCACCACTAACAAGAAAAAGAAAATTGGTTGCTTGCTTCGGATTCATAAACTCCCTACATTCTATTACAGGGAGTCTCAGATTCCTCATTAGTTTTGTAAGGGTTCTGAGGCCAGCCGGGACCCCCTGTATTTAAGCACTGCTTCTTTCTGAGCATGAAACAAGCCCTATCTGATGATGACCTATTGAGAAGAGGCACACACGTTATTTTGAATAAGGGAATGCCAATACATGCCATCAACGTTCTGGTCCAAAGCAGACATTGCAACACACTGATCTCAACACAGAGGTGAAAAAAAGACCGATCTTAGAAAACTCGATACATACTTGTACTCTGCAATGTACGCTGGATGGGCACAGACAAGAACAGCCCCAAATCTGGACAGTGGAGACATCCTCTCCGATGAATGTCTTTTCGGACCTCTTCACTACTTAAGAAAAGGCACTTTACCTGCATAATATCATAATTTCCAGCTGTGTATTTTGCACCCACAATGTCTGGCACTTCCTGAAAATTATTTGCATTGTTGGCATTTCACACAACCACAAGAAAATGTACAAACATCCAAACTTCAAATACATGACGCCACTTGCTCACACTAGTTTTTATGATAAGCTCTGTACTACTTAGGTTATTCAAAGCCCCTTAATTTCAAAGGGCTACAAAGCGCTCTTTTTCTAGGGCTACTTCTTCGTCAGCACTTAGCAATGATTTCTATTCACGGCCGCCTGCAACTAAAAGAACTTAACGGCTGCAAGCAACGTTACCAATGCTACAAAAGTGATCGAGCAGGCAGCTCCCTGTTTGTTGGGGTATCGCAGTGACGCGTCGCTCAATTCACTCAGTCGCTTGCATGCCTTGACGCGTATCACCCCTCCCACTCTGAGCTTGACCGCTGGTATAATCGGCTCGTAGAGGTGTGAACTAACCTGAAGACGCCACATCAGATCACTATAAAGCCGCACATATGCGTAGCGAATAACACAACGCCGAACAGACCGAGCGGCGCACGCTATCGGCAGTCCGCAACGGGCCGATACTGGCGTCAAAAACACGCGTGCAGGCAGTGCACGATCACGTCCCACGTCGAATAATGAACAGGAAGTCGGGCAACCACCTTAACGAAAGCCGAAAACATAGTCACGCGCCTTGCTGGTGGTATACAATTGCCTCATTTACATTTAGGACTCCTACGCGGGCCTGCCACTCAGCAAACGCATGTATGCATACACCTCGGCGCTCGCGTCGCAACGCATACACTGTAAATACTAACAGACCAACAGGTTGATGATTCGATGTGGAATGCACTTTGCTGCCGCGGAAACAACCAGTGACTCACGCGCAATGCCGAAGGGAAACGAACAGGACAGAGCTGACAGAGCCTCGTCCCTTCCGCTTCTTCTCGCCTTTGCGCTCGCTCGTTTATTTCGCGGTCGAAAACTGCACACACTCTTGCGCTACACTATGGGTCTGACCTGGAAACGAAGACTCGACGCATTGCAGCACGGCCGGCTTCCGGTCGTGCATTGCAGTAACCGCTATCTTCTCTTGCCTCGCGGCTGCTATCGTTGAAGTCGAACGTGTTGTCAAGTCAATATGAAACGGCTCCATGCTTCTCGGCGTGGTCACTTTTTCACGAAGTACGCGGACGGCTGCATTGCTGAAACGCGGCGCAAGCTACGATAAGCAGGAAACCCAAACTGAAGTTTGAGGGCACGATATTGAAATCAGACACAAACAGCACACGAACCGCAGCAGCACGAACCACGGCACGGCGCGGCGTAAAGCCCGTTTCACATGCAAGCGAACCGCTCGCGAACTCCGCCGCCGCGGCGCATACACCCTCTCTCAAGCGGCGGAGGGAGCCCCAGCGGCTGGAGCGGCGAGGTTCGGGGAAGTTGGAAATTTTCGCGGCGGCGACGCGGCAGCACCGCATCTCAACCAATGACCGCCCGGCAAGGGTGGCTAGACTGGCCCGGCGTTGCCACGCGAGTTTGTACGCCGCACGTACGAACTTTTGTTTAGGAAAGAAATTGTATAAAGCGCTGTTTAATGCTTAAAACGCAATAATTATATTTATTTAAATAAACTATGAAAAGAAATAACAAAATAATGCTTTTATATTACGCTTTTTTTTGTGTTTGCAGGCCACCAAAACCGGTTGCAGGCGCATATCTTTTGCCCGCAACATTGGTTTTCGCAGCAGTGGGAAACGCGGAGCGGCGATGCATGTGAAACGAAAGCTCGCGAACCGCTTCGCAGCGCCGCGCCGCTGTTTGCTCTGTTCGCCAATTCGCTTGCATGTGAACCGCCCTTAAGGCCTAGCCGGATATCACTCCGGAATGCACCGAGGGAGAGGAGGGGAGGAGGGTGTGCTGCGTCCTGCCACGTGACCTGGCAGCCAGCGCGCTGGATTTGAACGGCGTTGGGAAGCACGCTTGGCGTTGGCGCGTGGCTATTATCGTGGCTATTAACGTCATGGTAAATAATTACTGCAAACTGTTACAAAATTGCAGTCAGACTAAGGCGCTCCGCGCCTCCGTGTATCATTGCCGTGCAGTTTTCATGTCAAAAGCTGACGACAACGTTTCCGCTCCTTGCCGAACCACTTTACAAGTTGTTTTCTTAGCTTTTTCTTTTTTCTTTCTGGTCTTTTGCAGACCAGATTAACGAGCTTTCACTGCATATTTTTAGCACAGCACCAAGTTTCTCCTTAACCGTATTTCTGTTTATGCTACAAAGATATGACCTGCAGAACAAGTCTGCTTTTCTCAACTTCGTTTGGTTTATGGGGGTTTAAACGTCCCAAAGCGACTCAGGCTATGAGAGACGCCGTAGTGAAGGGCTCCGGAGATTTCGACCACCTGGGGTTCTTTAACGTGCACTGACATCGCAGAGTACACGGGCCTCTAGAATTTCGCCTCCATCGAAATTCGACCGCCGCGGCCGGGATCGAACCCGCGTCTTTCGGGCCGGCAGCCGAGCGCCGTAACCACTCAGCCACCGCGGCGGCTCTTAACTTCAAAAAAAAAGTTAATCTCAAATGTTCTATTGTAGCTTTCAACAAAATGTGTATTACTGCAAAAACTCATTAAATCTAACATCAAGGGACCATAAAAAACTTAAAATTATCGAATGACCCTCAACAAAACAGACAAGAACCACTTGTACCTGAGTATAGGTCGGAAGAGGGGACCGTCTCAGTTATTGCTGGCAGCTGGAATTCGTCTACCTATATGCTTTGTTATTTTGAAGCGCATATAACTTAAATTACGTACTTAATTGTATATTCTATGCAGGATATATTTAGATTGAACGCAGGAATGCATGCTATTTTCCCTCATCCTTCTGGCTTCATCAACGTGCTGAGTGGGCACCCCATATACTGAACACACACACACACAGACACACACACACACACACACACACACACACACACACACACACACACACACACACACACACACACACACACACACACACACACACACACACACACACACACACACACACACACACACACACACACACACACACACACACACACACACACACACACACACACACACACACACACACACACACACACACACACACACACACACACACACACACACACACACACACACACACACACACACACACACACACACACACACACACACACACACACACACACACACACACACACACACACACACACACACACACACACACACACATATATATATATATATATATATATATATATATATATATATATCCGCACTTCACCCAGGCGCCCATGCTTCATCGCTGTGGCACCCATGCAACCTTTTTGCATGTGATGTAGGATATGCAGCCAGACTAATGTAAGTGGGACTACATGTCCATAGGTGTCGCCGGGCAACGATCGCTAACATTACGCGTGATGTTTCTGCACTGCAAACTCCAGAATAATCGACGCAGGACTTACGAAGGCTACAGGAAGATATATACTCCTGTTTCCACACACAGCGTCGTCAGAGTGATGCACGGCAAGCCCCCATCGGGGTTGCCCGCAATTCACCGTCGTACAGCCCAGATTCATGCACACACATTTTGCCACTGCATAGCCCACAATTAGCCCTTTTCTATCAGATATGTAGGCGGGGAAGATGTGGGAATGGCTGATATGTGCCCATGCGCTGCCCACGTATTTTCTACGCAGTGCCTTTGTAGGCTGTAGGTGGGAATATTATATGTTTGCCCACACGCAACTAGCCTCCTTGGATCCTTGAGGGTGCTGCAGGGGCTGCCCCTATTGGGTTTGCCCGCACTTCACCATCATATAACCCCATATTTTATGCATACCAACTGCATGCAGCCCATGCTTAGCCCTTTCATACCCTGTTTAGGATACAGGTGGGGAAGATGCGAGAACGACAAATGTGCCCACGCCTAGCCCATGTGGGACCAACGTAGGTGTTGTTCAGACAGCCCAAACTGAATGCCTACAACACTTCGCCACTGTGAAGCCCATGGTTTAGCCCCTGTATTTTTCACACAGGACCCATGTAAGCCGAAGGCGGGAATACTATCTTTGCCCACTCAAAACCACCGTGGCTTCCTCAAGGTGCTGTACGGGAAGCCCCAAGAGGGGCTGTCCACACTGAACCATGATAGAGCCCGCACTGCTGCCCGCATGTATATCTGGGGTGGCATGCATGCAGCCCATGCTTAGCCCTTTCATACCCTGTTTAGGATAGAGGCGGGGAAGATGCGGAAATGTCAAATGTGCCCACGCCTAGCCCATGCGGGAATAACGTAGGCGCTGCTCAGACAGCCCAAGCTGCATGCCTACAACGCTTCGCCGCTGTGCAGCCCAAAGTTTAGCCCCTGTATTTTGCACGCAGGATCCATGTAGGCCGAAGGCAGGAATACTATCTATTTGCCCACACAAAACAACCGTGGCTCCCTCAAGGTGCTGTATGGGCAGCCCCAAGAGGGGCTGCCCACACTTCGCCATGATAGAGCCCGCACTGTTGCCCGCATGTATCTGTTGTGGGACCCAGGCGGGCTGCCCGCTCTTTTTAAGCCCATGAGTAGCTGACGAGGGGCCCACTCAGGCATAAAATGGGCAGCCCAAACCTCTTTTGCCAGCAATGCGCCCACGAGGGACCCATGTAGGTTTTTTGCGGGCAGCCACCAGCCCTCATTGCCCATGTCGGACCCGCATGGGCCCGCCACCTTGTGCTACTGGGGAAGGCTCATTCGAGGAGACAGAGACATCAGTAATACCTCTGCTCCACACTTTTTGAGACAGGTGAAGTTTAGCATGGAACTGTTGCGAAAGGTCCTTGGCTCCCATCATAATTAGTGACTTGCGTGCAGAAAAATGGTTGAAGATGGATGGTTGGACAAGGTTAAGTGTAGCATCAAGCATGCCAAATAATTCACAGAATGCTGCAAACGCATACTGTGTGATGTTTTAAGGCCATGTAAGAAGCAGTAATTCGAGCTGACCTACCTATTCCTGTATATGGAATACAAGATGCGAAGGAGACACTGAGTACAAATTGAAGTTGGCTTTTATTAATACATTACCGCATTGTAACGACAAAGATGACGCTTTGACTATAAACGTAAGATTTTTGAGCTAGAGAAGGTCGGCTAATGATATACAAGTGTTACCATCGCCAGCCTATTTTGCAGGTAACCTGCAGCACTTAGTTTTCTAGGTGCCGATTCCAGAGGCTAGGCTTCACCACTGTTCACTTCATAACTGGTTTGGTTTGGTTTGCGGCGGTTTAACATCTCAAAGCGACTCAGGCTATGAGGGATGCTGTAGTGAAGGGCTCCGGAAATTTAGACCACCCAGGGTTCTTTAATGTACACTGACATTGCACAGTACACGGGCCTCTAGAATTTCGCCTCCATCAAAATTCAACCGCCGAACTGTGATCACAGCGTCTTTTTCTGTGCAGATGTCACTATTTTGAATGGAGTGCCGGGAAAATTTAAGTGCAATTCGTCAGCAATAAATGTGCCTTTAGCTGCCAGACACGCATTGCAGTAGGTAAAAAGAGCCAAAGATTCGCATTTACCAAGAACCAAAATATAATGCAGTTGTCCTCAATGCCTTCAATGACTATGTTTGTGCTCATGTTCAGCACTCCTTTTTACCATGGCTTTACTGCTATTTTAAACTTTGGGACAACAACAAGTGTGCAATTATGAAAGTCCTTGCACTCCTCAAAAGAGATGCAAAATGTGTGAGTGAACCACCTGCTGCTCTGCTTGGCAAGAAAATTGCATATGATAGTATGCAATTTGGTTCTAGTGCTGTACTTTGCTCATGCTGTTTCTTTCATGTGAGCTTACAGCTGTTCCCAGGGAATGAATACTTGCTGGTAGCACTGAGATTTAATATCATTTATTGATACTGCCAGCCTTCGCAGACTACTGCAGGAATAGAAAAATCTTGATAACTGCACTTTCATAGTAAAATTCAGCAAATAAAACAACCCAACACAAAATACTGCACTGCAACAACTGCACTGGACACAAAAAGCAGACCGAGCTGAACCAACAAGAAAGATAGATAGATATATAAAGAGGAGGAGGGAAAGGCAGGGATGTTAACCAGAAAGGGGTTCCGGTTGGCTACCCTGCACTGGGGAAGAGAGATTAGGGGACTAAAAGGAGGAAGAGAGAAGGGAAAAAAGGCATATCACACACACGCACAACGGTGTCACAATTTGTCACTCAATTCAGTCGCGAAGGGTAAAAATAAGTTCAGGCACAACTGTACTAATGTTCAGGTGCACAATGATATAAATAATTCAAGGCTTTCAATAAAGGCACTGAGGGAATAATTTCTCTTGATGGAGTCAAGCAGCACATTCCACTCTTTAATAACTCGAGGGAAAAAGCTGCATCGAAACGATCAAATTCCTCTTCTGCCTCCATCCAATTTTTCTCCCCGCACTTTCTTAAAACATCATCGTCAACAAACAAGTAGTTTGTTTTTATGATACAGTGTTTTACCTGTTCTTGTGTCATTCTTTTTTCACCAGGTCTCGACACTGAAACAAGAATATGTAACCGGGTTTCTCGACAGTGTTCTGCAACGGCGACCACGCCTTAATGTGGAATCGGTCAGATGGGGCAAGGATAACGAAAGGACTGTCAAGGAGCAATACTTTGAGCATATGAAGACGTGCCACACCAATTTTGAACTGCACGAAATTGGCTTTATCATTGACCCAGATGTATGGTTTGGTGTAAATGCATGTGAATTTTGTTTTATCACTATTTAGAAGGTTAGCCAATGTTATATGATCGGCCATGATCTGAAAGCATTTCATTGCACAAATCCAAGGTTTCATGTGTAAAGTTTGTCGTAGTTTCGGCCGATTGTGAAACGAAAAAGCTTGCTTGTGTTGGCTGTTTGTTTATCTACTGCAGCACAAGCTGTGTGGAGCTTAAAATGGATAGCATTTGCTGTCCTTATTTTTCACATAGTTAACAATCAATTAGTTTTATACACTGATACCGCTCAAGAAGAAAGCGGGTAATGGCCCTGAAAGAAGGCCTTTCAACCTGCAGCATCGAGTGTCATGATGACACAGTCAATCCACCACGCCAGCAGGTGGGAGGCTGATCAACCACATCATGATAGTCTGTCAATGCCACTGGTTTGAGGGCTTCCTTAGAAATGCATCTGTTGTTTCTTTCTCGAGTTGCATCAAATTATACTATCTTTTGTGAAGTGTGCAAAAAAATACGAACTGTTGTTTTGAATTAAATTTCCAGTTCTGTTCTTCTGTTCAATATTTTTCATTGCCACACACTGTTTCCGTGCAGGCCCCTTATTTCTGTTTATGCTACAAAGATATGACCTGCAGAACAAGTCTGCTTTTCTCAACTTCGTTTGGTTTATGGGGGTTTAAACGTCCCAAAGCGACTCAGGCTATGAGAGACGCCGTAGTGAAGGGCTCCGGAGATTTCGACCACCTGGGGTTCTTTAACGTGCACTGACATCGCAGAGTACACGGGCCTCTAGAATTTCGCCTCCATCGAAATTCGACCGCCGCGGCCGGGATCGAACCCGCGTCTTTCGGGCCGGCAGCCGAGCGCCGTAACCACTCAGCCACCGCGGCGGCTCTTAACTTCAAAAAAAAAGTTAATCTCAAATGTTCTATTGTAGCTTTCAACAAAATGTGTATTACTGCAAAAACTCATTAAATCTAACATCAAGGGACCATAAAAAACTTAAAATTATCGAATGACCCTCAACAAAACAGACAAGAACCACTTGTACCTGAGTATAGGTCGGAAGAGGGGACCGTCTCAGTTATTGCTGGCAGCTGGAATTCGTCTACCTATATGCTTTGTTATTTTGAAGCGCATATAACTTAAATTACGTACTTAATTGTATATTCTATGCAGGATATATTTAGATTGAACGCAGGAATGCATGCTATTTTCCCTCATCCTTCTGGCTTCATCAACGTGCTGAGTGGGCACCCCATATACTGAACACACACACACACAGACACAGACACACACACACACACACACACACACACACACACACACACACACACACACACACACACACACACACACACACACACACACACACACACACACACACACACACACACACACACACACACACACACACACACACACACACACACACACACACACACACACACACACACACACACACACACACACACACACACACACACACACACACACACACACACACACACACACACACACACACACACACACACACACACACACACACACATATATATATATATATATATATATATATATATATATATATATATATATATCCGCACTTCACCCAGGCGCCCATGCTTCATCGCTGTGGCACCCATGCAACCTTTTTGCATGTGATGTAGGATATGCAGCCAGACTAATGTAAGTGGGACTACATGTCCATAGGTGTCGCCGGGCAACGATCGCTAACATTACGCGTGATGTTTCTGCACTGCAAACTCCAGAATAATCGACGCAGGACTTACGAAGGCTACAGGAAGATATATACTCCTGTTTCCACACACAGCGTCGTCAGAGTGATGCACGGCAAGCCCCCATCGGGGTTGCCCGCAATTCACCGTCGTACAGCCCAGATTCATGCACACACATTTTGCCACTGCATAGCCCACAATTAGCCCTTTTCTATCAGATATGTAGGCGGGGAAGATGTGGGAATGGCTGATATGTGCCCATGCGCTGCCCACGTATTTTCTACGCAGTGCCTTTGTAGGCTGTAGGTGGGAATATTATATGTTTGCCCACACGCAACTAGCCTCCTTGGATCCTTGAGGGTGCTGCAGGGGCTGCCCCTATTGGGTTTGCCCGCACTTCACCATCATATAACCCCATATTTTATGCATACCAACTGCATGCAGCCCATGCTTAGCCCTTTCATACCCTGTTTAGGATACAGGTGGGGAAGATGCGAGAACGACAAATGTGCCCACGCCTAGCCCATGTGGGACCAACGTAGGTGTTGTTCAGACAGCCCAAACTGAATGCCTACAACACTTCGCCACTGTGAAGCCCATGGTTTAGCCCCTGTATTTTTCACACAGGACCCATGTAAGCCGAAGGCGGGAATACTATCTTTGCCCACTCAAAACCACCGTGGCTTCCTCAAGGTGCTGTACGGGAAGCCCCAAGAGGGGCTGTCCACACTGAACCATGATAGAGCCCGCACTGCTGCCCGCATGTATATCTGGGGTGGCATGCATGCAGCCCATGCTTAGCCCTTTCATACCCTGTTTAGGATAGAGGCGGGGAAGATGCGGAAATGTCAAATGTGCCCACGCCTAGCCCATGCGGGAATAACGTAGGCGCTGCTCAGACAGCCCAAGCTGCATGCCTACAACGCTTCGCCGCTGTGCAGCCCAAAGTTTAGCCCCTGTATTTTGCACGCAGGATCCATGTAGGCCGAAGGCAGGAATACTATCTATTTGCCCACACAAAACAACCGTGGCTCCCTCAAGGTGCTGTACGGGCAGCCCCAAGAGGGGCTGCCCACACTTCGCCATGATAGAGCCCGCACTGTTGCCCGCATGTATCTGTTGTGGGACCCAGGCGGGCTGCCCGCTCTTTTTAAGCCCATGAGTAGCTGACGAGGGGCCCACTCAGGCATAAAATGGGCAGCCCAAACCTATTTTGCCAGCAATGCGCCCACGAGGGACCCATGTAGGTTTTTTGCGGGCAGCCACCAGCCCTCATTGCCCATGTCGGACCCGCATGGGCCCGCCACCTTGTGCTACTGGGGAAGGCTCATTCGAGGAGACAGAGACATCAGTAATACCTCTGCTCCACACTTTTTGAGACAGGTGAAGTTTAGCATGGAACTGTTGCGAAAGGTCCTTGGCTCCCATCATAATTAGTGACTTGCGTGCAGAAAAATGGTTGAAGATGGATGGTTGGACAAGGTTAAGTGTAGCATCAAGCATGCCAAATAATTCACAGAATGCTGCAAACGCATACTGTGTGATGTTTTAAGGCCATGTAAGAAGCAGTAATTCGAGCTGACCTACCTATTCCTGTATATGGAATACAAGATGCGAAGGAGACACTGAGTACAAATTGAAGTTGGCTTTTATTAATACATTACCGCATTGTAACGACAAAGATGATGCTTTGACTATAAACGTAAGATTTTTGAGCTAGAGAAGGTCGGCTAATGATATACAAGTGTTACCATCGCCAGCCTATTTTGCAGGTAACCTGCAGCACTTAGTTTTCTAGGTGCCGATTCCAGAGGCTAGGCTTCACCACTGTTCACTTCATAACTGGTTTGGTTTGGTTTGCGGCGGTTTAACATCTCAAAGCGACTCAGGCTATGAGGGATGCTGTAGTGAAGGGCTCCGGAAATTTAGACCACCCAGGGTTCTTTAATGTACACTGACATTGCACAGTACACGGGCCTCTAGAATTTCGCCTCCATCAAAATTCAACCGCCGAACTGTGATCACAGCGTCTTTTTCTGTGCAGATGTCACTATTTTGAATGGAGTGCCGGGAAAATTTAAGTGCAATTCGTCAGCAATAAATGTGCCTTTAGCTGCCAGACACGCATTGCAGTAGGTAAAAAGAGCCAAAGATTCGCATTTACCAAGAACCAAAATATAATGCAGTTGTCCTCAATGCCTTCAATGACTATGTTTGTGCTCATGTTCAGCACTCCTTTTTACCATGGCTTTACTGCTATTTTAAACTTTGGGACAACAACAAGTGTGCAATTATGAAAGTCCTTGCACTCCTCAAAAGAGATGCAAAATGTGTGAGTGAACCACCTGCTGCTCTGCTTGGCAAGAAAATTGCATATGATAGTATGCAATTTGGTTCTAGTGCTGTACTTTGCTCATGCTGTTTCTTTCATGTGAGCTTACAGCTGTTCCCAGGGAATGAATACTTGCTGGTAGCACTGAGATTTAATATCATTTATTGATACTGCCAGCCTTCGCAGACTACTGCAGGAATAGAAAAATCTTGATAACTGCACTTTCATAGTAAAATTCAGCAAATAAAACAACCCAACACAAAATACTGCACTGCAACAACTGCACTGGACACAAAAAGCAGACCGAGCTGAACCAACAAGAAAGATAGATAGATATATAAAGAGGAGGAGGGAAAGGCAGGGATGTTAACCAGAAAGGGGTTCCGGTTGGCTACCCTGCACTGGGGAAGAGAGATTAGGGGACTAAAAGGAGGAAGAGAGAAGGGAAAAAAGGCATATCACACACACGCACAACGGTGTCACAATTTGTCACTCAATTCAGTCGCGAAGGGTAAAAATAAGTTCAGGCACAACTGTACTAATGTTCAGGTGCACAATGATATAAATAATTCAAGGCTTTCAATAAAGGCACTGAGGGAATAATTTCTCTTGATGGAGTCAAGCAGCACATTCCACTCTTTAATAACTCGAGGGAAAAAGCTGCATCGAAACGATCAAATTCCTCTTCTGCCTCCATCCAATTTTTCTCCCCGCACTTTCTTAAAACATCATCGTCAACAAACAAGTAGTTTGTTTTTATGATACAGTGTTTTACCTGTTCTTGTGTCATTCTTTTTTCACCAGGTCTCGACACTGAAACAAGAATATGTAACCGGGTTTCTCGACAGTGTTCTGCAACGGCGACCACGCCTTAATGTGGAATCGGTCAGATGGGGCAAGGATAACGAAAGGACTGTCAAGGAGCAATACTTTGAGCATATGAAGACGTGCCACACCAATTTTGAACTGCACGAAATTGGCTTTATCATTGACCCAGATGTATGGTTTGGTGTAAATGCATGTGAATTTTGTTTTATCACTATTTAGAAGGTTAGCCAATGTTATATGATCGGCCATGATCTGAAAGCATTTCATTGCACAAATCCAAGGTTTCATGTGTAAAGTTTGTCGTAGTTTCGGCCGATTGTGAAACGAAAAAGCTTGCTTGTGTTGGCTGTTTGTTTATCTACTGCAGCACAAGCTGTGTGGAGCTTAAAATGGATAGCATTTGCTGTCCTTATTTTTCACATAGTTAACAATCAATTAGTTTTATACACTGATACCGCTCAAGAAGAAAGCGGGTAATGGCCCTGAAAGAAGGCCTTTCAACCTGCAGCATCGAGTGTCATGATGACACAGTCAATCCACCACGCCAGCAGGTGGGAGGCTGATCAACCACATCATGATAGTCTGTCAATGCCACTGGTTTGAGGGCTTCCTTAGAAATGCATCTGTTGTTTCTTTCTCGAGTTGCATCAAATTATACTATCTTTTGTGAAGTGTGCAAAAAAATACGAACTGTTGTTTTGAATTAAATTTCCAGTTCTGTTCTTCTGTTCAATATTTTTCATTGCCACACACTGTTTCCGTGCAGGCCCCTTTCCTAGGCGCAACACCTGATGGGCTGTGGAGCTGCTCTTGCCATGGAGTGGGACTCGTCGAAATTAAGTGCCCGTGGCCTTTGAGGGAGCCTAACCACAGCGCGCTCGAAGCTCCATACCTCAACGACCAAGGTCATCTTATTGAGAAGCATCCATATTATACACAGGTGCAGACTCAGTTGCACGTGGGCAGGAAAGACAATGCGCACTTCATTGTTGGCTGCCACACGAAATGTCAATAACTGAAGTGAAATATAATGCAGAGTTTTTTAGGCCTCTGCTACAGAAAGCTCGTTCAGCTTGGGAAGCATATGTACTACCAGCTCTTCTGGAGTAAGCTGGAGTAATCTCGAGCCTTGATCTCAGAGATGTGAGGCGCATGCAAAAGAAAATTCAGCGCAGAATTCAAGCCCCCCAGGCGCAACGTTGGAGGTCATTCTGTGAAACGCTTGATCCACGGAAACTTTTGTCAAACATCTGGAATGTCGTTCGTGGCCTCCGAACATCCCCACACCAGCTGCACCCTTTCAAGTCTCTCGCACTCTACCAACGACGTGGCGAGGTCGAGGTAGCTGAGGATGTCTGCGCTAGGGTAGCAGGGCCATCCACCCCATCCGCAACGCTGCATTGCAGCGACGCTCCCGCTTCTCAGGATTCTCGGATGGAACTTGATGCCGCGCTGGCTTGTTGCTGACGGTCATCACTGCCGGGACCCGACTGTCAACCATGCTCTGCACTTGCAAACCTTGGACAAGAAGCTAGGCGTGTGCTTTTGGCGTATTACAACAAATCATGGAATGAGGGCACAGTTCCAGACAAGTGGAAGTCCAGCCATCCAGTTCCGCTCCTGAAACCAGGGAAATCGCCACTTGACCCGACATCATACCGTCCAATTGTGCTGACTAGCTGCGTTGGTAAACTACTGGAAAGGATGGTGCTTACACGTATTGAGTGGTATATGTAGTTATATACGTATATATCCCGCTATAATGTCCGGGTTTTACGCCTATTTTTTTAGGAAATGCAGTGTGTTGGTGTCTGCTCATTCCATGCTCGCTTCTTTTCTTTGTTGCATTGCAATGTACAATGACGTATACCTGCACCACTCTGGCTGGCAGGATTGAATGAATTAATGAATGAATAAATAAATAAATAAATAAATAAATAAATAAACAAATAAATAAATAAATAAATAACAATTTTTCTACAATGGAACACATGTCTACAGAAGATTCGACCAGAAAATACAACAGGTTAAACATGGACAGTCGTTTACAACAGCAAAATACTCTTCTCATGACAAGCAAGCTGAAATGCACATTTCTATAAAAGCAATGAGGAGCACAGGACCCAAGAGGCCATACACACACAAGATGAAAATAACAGCAGACAAAGCAAAGTAGACAATACAAACATATTACAGCACGTGTGTATAAGCACTTAGTCTTCTGCAGGACTTAGAATGGTTGTGCAGAGAGTCAGATGCGCTGCTGACCTAAAGGATGGGAGTTCAGTACAAGCTGCTTAGGTGGAAAAATCTCGACGGAGTTGAATTACAAAGGCCCATGTATTTATATATCTAATTGCCGCCAAAGGATGCCAAGACCGATCACAGTCCTTCACATTGCAAGACAAGTATTTGGGCTAGTCAGTTTGAATTCTCTGACATAATTCCAGCATAACAATACGTGGCACAGTGGCTTTGGCCACTGATTCCAAGGTTGGCGAGTCAAGAATCGCTGCGGCAGCACTATTTTGATGGAGGCAAAACACCACTTTGCTGGCCACGTTATAACTCGCATAAAGAACCCCAGATGGTCTAACTTAATCTTGACCTATCCACTACTGAGTCCCTCATGGCCATTTTGTCACTTCCGGACGCTAAACCCCACAATTCAGTTCTTGGCACGATAAATTACATTCACAAGAGAGGCCACATTACAGTGATATAACGGAAGCATCTATCCTAGTGCATCGTGTGCTTTCTGGTGAGTTTTTTATTACGCTGCATTTATGTCCTCCAAAATGTCCCTCACAGCAAAGTTGTTGCTTCATAATGTTACAAACGACGTGCCACTATTACTACTACTGTTCTGCAGGAATTTTTCACTTCAAATTACTGTAGTGGTTGATTGATAGTGTGAATATGATGTATTGTGGAATATCCTTTACGAAAGCCTGCCTGATCATTTGGTTGATTAAAGTCTAACGTTGCCCTCACTCTATTAGCGATTACCTTAGTAATACTTTGTAGGCAACGGATAGTAAGCTGATCGGCCTGTAATTTTTCAAGTCCTTGACGTCTCCCTTCTTATGAATTAAGATAATGTTTGCATTCTTCCAAGCTTCTGGTACAGTCGAGGTCATAAGGCATTGCGTATACAGGGTGGCTAGTTTTTCTAGCACGATGTCCCCTCCATCCTTCAGCAGATCTGCTGTTACCTGATCCTCCCCAGCTGCTTTTCCCCTTTTCATTGCTTCTAAGGCTTTCTTTACTTCATCTTTCGTTACTGGCGGGATGACGCATTGCTGTGCACTGCTGTCTTTCTCATTAACGCTCTGATTACATTGGCTACTATACAGGTCTGTGTAGAACTCTTCGGCTACGTTAACTATCTTATCCATATTGCTAATGACATTGCCCTGCTTGTCTCTTAATGCATAAATCGTGTTTTTACCTATGCCTAGTTTCCTCTTCACTGTTTTTAGGCTACCTCCGTTCTTTATAGCATGCTCGATTTTCTCCATATTAAACTTCCTTATGTCGGCTACCTTGCGCTTATTTATTAACACTGATAGCTCCGGTTAGCTAGGGTTAGATGCCCTCATATTTTGGCGCTTCTTAATCAGATCTTTCGTCACCTGAGATAGCTTCCCGGTATAAGTACACAAAAGCTTAAGTGAAACAATGTGAAAAACAGCATAAGCACTCTCAGAAGTACGATGGCGCTCCCACAGCATACACACACGCACGAAAAAAACTAGAAACAAAATTGATGCGCTGAACCACAGATGAGCATAACAAATGAAGGCTTAAACTTCAGATGCTAGCTCCAAGAACTTCACTGTACACCATTTCCTGTGACTGACTGAGCGCATTCCTTCGCTCTATATAAAGACATAAAGCAGTTCCTACCAATGATGGCACGTTCAATACACCCCAGTCAATGTAAACCCTTTCCCAGCTCACACTCATGAATTTAATTCCACAGTGCAGTAATTTCCAGCAGACCCTCCGTGCATGAGCGAGCACGCACAATGTCCAAGGAAAGCGTTTAAATATATTCGTTACCTTGACTGCAGTGTTTTTATAGCTTTTATGACATTGGGTAAGCACAGCAGTAAGTAGAGTACCCATAATTATCCAAGTTTGTTTTCGCCTTCGGGCGAAACACGTCACTGCTCGCCTCGCTCACTGCAAACTGAACCAGAGAGCTGCGCGGCGGCTGCGTTTTTATGGAGGAAAAACGCTAAGGCGCCCGTGTGCTGTGCGATGTCAGTGCACGTTAAAGATCCCCAGGTGGTCGAAATTATTCCGGAGCCCTCCACTACGGCACTTCATTCTTCCTTTCTTTCACTCCCTCCCTTATCCCTTCCCTAACGGCGCGGTTCAGGTGTCCAACGATATATGAGACAGATACTGCGCCATTTCCTTTCCCCAAAAAAAACAATTATTATTAGAGCTGCGTTGGCTGCGTCCGCCTTTCGCCACCGCTGTTAACCAGGTGGCGCCTCTCGCGCGCGCCAAACTGCAGCGCACGGAGCCTATAGACAAGCGTCAGTCTGTGATGTCAAACAGATGCGGCGGCGCTGGCGTCAGCAGTGACTTTCGTTGTGTAGGCAAAAAGCGGGACCTGCCGCATTCGGTCTGCTGTGTCGGCTGTGCGTTCTTTGTTTTTACGGCATCATTTGCGACATGCCGACTAGTTGTGTGGCAGTTAGTTGTGCCGAGAGGCACAAGAAAGGAAGCGGGATAATTTTCCACAAGTTTCCTGCGGATGAACAGCGTAGAAAGCAGTGGATAGCGGCTGTTAAGCGGGACAAGTGGACACCTTCGGCGACGGATCGGCTCTGCGGCCAGCATTTCATCTCAGGTAAAAATTAGGGTTTCTTGTTCGGTTCTTCATCTGCATGATTCCTGTCTAGTTGCGCGCAAAGCCGCAGGCATGAATGCCTGCGACATTTTCGTGCTCCTTGGAGCACTGAACGCCCTACACAGCACAAGCAGTGGGTATCTGTGTATCCGTCGTGTGCTGCCAAGTGCTACCCGCCGTTAATGAACGCAGGGAGGCCGTCGTCAGATTCATGCCACCCGGACTTCGTGCCAAGCATCTTTGCGCACAGAAAGAAGGATAGGAGAGCTGCAGCGGGTCGTCTGCAGCGTGCAGCACAGCGAGCCGCCGAATGGGATGTTGCTGAAGCAGCGTGGGACTCTGCAAGCAGTACGATACGTTGTTTCTCCTGTGTTGCGACTTTCGCAAGCTGCAGAAAATTACTTTTTTCAGCAGCGGTGTAGAAATGCCTAGAAAGCGATGAAACATCGCTATCCAAGTCATGTCGTGCCATTTTCCAAACTGCATAATTTTTTCATTCCAGGTTGTTCAGAGCGTGATGAAACTTCACCAGATTCGTCTGCCGAAGTTTCTTTGGAGTCCGGTGACATCGACACGAGTGTGGTCTGCTCCACGCGCGATGATAGTCCAGGTATGGTGTAGACAAGTAAAATTAGGTCCACACTTCACACAGGCAAGAGCTGATGAATGGTGCGTATGAAGCAAGCAGCTACACAACAGAGCTTTCAGCAGCCTTTGTCAGATGTTGACGCCAGTATGACTGCAGTGAATAGCAGTTGTGAGGAGTATTTTTGGTTTTCTTTTAGCCATCATTATTATTTTTTTTGTGCTCAGGAAAGTGCTAGTAAGAGGCTATGACATCATAAAAAATCCAATTTTCACAAGGCTTTCTCATTGATTATTACTATTTGTTGTAGGTGACCTCCCATCACGTGCCGTGCCAGTTGTTGCTGTGCCATGTTATATCTGCAGTGAGTAAATGACCATTCCGAGTTCTTTCATAGAAGCCTCTTGAGTAAACTGAACAAACCTTTCTTTTATCAGAGGAACAGTATGCCATGTTGGAGGTGGAAATCAAGAGGCTGGAGAAAGAAAACGACAGGCTGCAGAGGGACAATAAAGTTCTGAAAGCTGCGGTAAAGGGTGGACAACACAATGGAACTTGTGACCAAGCAGCTCCGTTCTCGGCCCGGGCTTTAACAGAGCAGTGTGTTCAGTTGTACACAGGTTTGCCTAATATTGCAACATTTCTGTTTATTGTTACACTGGTGCAAACAGTTGGCATATATGTACCAAGCAGGTGTAACCTTGCTGATGTGGTGCTCATCATCCTGATGAAGCTACGGCTGGCACTGCTCAATGCTTACCTTAGCTTTAGGTTTTGCCTGTCGGAAACAACAGTGGGCAGAGTGATGGCCAAGAACATCCCATTATTGTCAGCAGAGCTCAAGCGCTTTATTCTGTGGTCATCAAAGGAAGATGCCAAAAGGAATATGCCTATGGTGATGCAGAGAAAGTACCCAGATTTCATTGCAATAATTGATTGTGCTGAGTGTAGAATCCAGATACCTCTGGGCTTCTAGTCACGATCCCAAACGTATTCCCACTACAAAGGATCAAACACTATCAAATTTCTGGTGGCAATTACGCCATGTGGCTCAATCAGCTTTCTTTCGAAGTGCTGGGCTGGGCGATCCTCGGACGAAGTCATAGTAACCAAATGCGGCTTTATTGAGCGCTTGGAGGCAGGTGACATAGTCTTTGCTGACAGAGGCTTTTTAGCCAAGGAGGATGTAGCAAGGCAGGGGGCTCAGTTGGTTGTTCCGCCGTTCACAAGAGGGAAAAGGCAGCTGTTTGCTAAGGAAACTGAAGAGGCACGGCAGATTTCTAAAGTGCGGATACATGTGTAACGTGCAATTGGCCGCATGAAAGTGTTTCATATACTGAGAGACAGAATGCCAATCACACTTGTCAAGTATGCAACTGACATAACGATCATTTGCGCAGCCATCACAAACATGAAGCCACTATTGGCATAAATGAATATTTTCTTTGTACTCCTGACGTCAGGTTAGCTTCCCTAAAATTGGTGAAATATGCTGATCAAACAGCTACTATAGTCCTCCATAAAGTCAGCAATAAAATTCCAATAAGGAAGGGCGTCAGGCAAGGAGACACGATCTCGCCAATGCTGTTCACCGCATGTTTACAGGAGGTATTTCGAGGCCTGAATTGGGAACAGTTGGTAATAAGAATAAATTTAGAATACCTAAATAATCTGCGATTTGCTGATGACATTGCCTTGCTGAGTCACTCAGGAGGTGAACTCACAGTATTAAAAAAAAAAGATTCATACTACAATAAGCTCAAAAACAAGAGAACAAATGCTTATTACTTGAAACAGTTTAAGTATTACAGAAACAAATCCGTGGCGCTGATGAGAAAATCAAAGAAATTGTATTATACTAATTTGGTTAATCGTCAAGGAAATGACACTAAGCAAGTATGGAAGATTGTAGGAGAAGTTACGGGAACAGTTAAAAGAAAACAGATCGTTCCTGACAACTTGTCAATAGAGACTGCAGACCAGTTTAATCAGTTCACAACCTACGGTCACAACAGTGCGCAACCTACTCCCTTAGCTTCAGTGACATCCGGCGTACCTCGATGTATTAATAATGAATTCAGTTTCTCGAACATTACTAGCGATGAAGTTGCAAGTTTAGTGGCGAACATGCCCACGAATAAAGCGGCCGGGCCAGACGGCATAATGGCTAAGGTAATCAAGGACAACATTGATTTGTTTTGTGTTCCTTTGTGCAGAATATTCAATCACGCGATACACTTTAGCTTATACCCCGATACTTTAAAAGTTGCAAAAGTTGTTCCGATATTTAAAACTGGTGACCCTAACAACCCGTCTAGTTACAGGCCAATATCTGTACTGAGTGTCGTCAATACCATTTTTGAAAAATTAATTGCTTTCCAACTGAAAACCTTTCTTGATGCTAATCATATTATTTGTCCTCAGCAACACGGATTTGTTTCTAGCAGGTCCACGTCCACGGCTGTAGTTACTCTATCACAGCTTATCCTATCTGCTCTTCATAATCATAATGTTGCTGTAAGCGTATTTATAGACATCAAAAAAGCTTTCGACACAGCCTCACACTCCATTCTTTTAATGAAACTGGAAGCATATGGTGTGCGTAGCGGGGCACTTGAATTCTTTAAAAGTTATCTTTCTTCACGACAGCAGCAAGTTGTCCTCAAACAGTTCAAGTCTGCATACCAAACTGTTACGTGTGGTGTACCCCAGGGGTCAGTTCTGGGACCGCTTTTATTTTCAATCTTTATTAATGACCTCCCCAATGCAATACAGTGTTCTCAAATTTTGATGTATGCGGATGACACTGCACTTATCTTTACTGGCAACTCACTTGAGTCAATAGAAAATCCTATTAACAATGAACTCCAACGTATTTCGACCTGGTTTCGTAATAATCATCTAACTTTAAACACTGAAAAAACTAAATATGTTATTTTTCGTTCAAAACAAAAGTGTATTGAATCAAGTGATTTTTCTATATGTGTTGACAACAATGTTATTGACAGTGTGTCTTCTTTTAAATATTTAGGGGTCATGTTTGACTACCACTTGTCTTGGAAGGAACAGGTGCACAATGTGTGTAAAAAGATTGCGTACGGTTGTTTTACCTTGGCTAAGGCACGGCGGCACTTTCCGCCTGCTATTCTTAGATCACTGTATTTTTCATTATGTCACAGTCATCTCAGTTATTGCAGTGAATCATGGGGAATCACATACAAAACGTATTTAACACCATTGCTAAGACTACAAAAACGTGCCTTGAAAACCATGGGATTACCTTCTTCGAATAGTTCTAACAATAACATTTTTGACGCAATGCAAATCATGTCATTCACAACCCTACGCGATTACAAAATAGCTCTTATGGTTAATAATATTATAAATACCAACTACCCCTTACCTCTTGGTGCATTCAGTATTCCCGTCCGCAACACTAGACAAGCCAGCAATGGCAATTTTAACCTTCCAATTTGCCATAATGCGTACGGAGAAAGACGAATTGAATTTACAGGAGCGAAAATTTGGAACACGTTGCCAATTGAAATAAAGCAAGCTAGGAATTTCAAACTGACATGCAAGAAACATTTTTTGGGAATGGAAGCAAGGCTACAAAGTTAGTTTTTCTTCAATGTGTTTGTGATTGCTGTCCTATATGTTATTTTGTATTGGACCGCTTACTAGCCTCATTGGCTATCGGTCCAAATATCTGTGTATACATTTTGTTTGTGTTACTCAATAAAGACTTCTTGACTTGACTTAAGGTGGCGCGTGCTTCAAATCAGCGCAAGGCGAAGATTCCGAATCGCGCGTGAATCAGGGAGATCACAGATCACTAGAAACATAAGCGGGCTTCGACGAACGTCTTGACCACAGCTCCAGATCACTGTCATTTCCACTTCCTCTTTTTAAGGCGGCGCGTGCTTCAAATCAGCGCTAGGCGAAGATTCGGAACCGCGCGAGAATCAGGGAGATCACAGATCACTAGAAACATCAGCGGGCTTCGACGAACGTTTTGACCGCAGCTCCAGATCGCTGTCATTTCCACTTCCTCTTTTTAAGGCGGCGCGTGCTTCAAATCAGCGCTTGGCGAAGATTCGGAATCGCGCGTAGACCGGTAGAAACATCAGCGGGCTTCGACAAACGTCTTGACCACAGCACCAGATCGCTTTCATTTCCACTTCCTCTTTTTAAGGTGGCGCGTGCTTCAAATCAGCGCTAGTCGAAGATTGGGAATCGCGCGTAGATCACTAGAAACATCAGCGAGCTTCGACGAACGTCTTGACCACAGCTCCAGATCGCTGTCATTTCTACTTCCTCTTTTTAAGGCGGAGCGTGCTTCAAATCAGCGCTAGGCGAAGATTCGAAATCGCGCGTAGATCACTAGAAACATCAGCGGGCTTCGACGAACGTCTTGACCACAGCTCCAGATCGCTGTCATTTCCACTTCCTCTTTTTAAGGCGGCGCGTGGATCAAATCAGCGCTAGGCGAAGATTCGGAATCGCGCGTAGATCACTAGAAACATCAGCGGGCTTCGACGAACGTCTTGACCACAGCTCCAGATCGCTGTCATTTCCACTTCCTCTTTTTAAGGCGGCGCGTGCTTAAAATCAGCGCTAGGCGAAGATTCGGAATCGCGCGTGAATCAGGGAGATCACAGATCACTAGAAACATCAGCGGGCTTCGACGAACGTCTTGACTATTCCAGATCGCTGTCATTTCCACTTCCTTTTTTTAGGGCGGCGCGGGCTTCATATCAACGCTAGGCGAAGATTCTGAATCGCGCGTAGATCACTAGAAACATCAGCGGGCTTCGACGAACGTCTTGACCACAGCTACAGATCGCTGTCATTTCCACTTCCTTTTTTAGGGCGGCGCGTGCTTCAAATCAGCGCTAGGCGAAGATTCAGAATCGCGCGAAGATCACTAGAAACATCAGCGGGCTTCGACGAACGTCTTGACCACAGCTCCAGATCGCTGTCATTTCCACTTCCTTTTTTTAGGGCGGCGCGTGCTTCAAATCAACGCTAGGCGAAGATTCGGAATCTCGCGTAGATCACTAGAAACATCAGCGGGCTTCGACGAACGTCTTGACCACAGCTACAGATAGCTGTCATTTCCACTTCCTCTTTTTAAGGCGGCGCGTGCTTAAAATCAGCGCTAGGCGAAGATTCGGAATCGCGCGTGAATCAGGGAGATCACAGATCACTAGAAACATAAGCGGGCTTCGACGAACGTCTTGACCACAGCTCCAGATCGCTGTCATTTCCACTTCCTCTTTTAAAGGCGGCGCGTGCTTCAAATCAGCGCTAGGCGAAGATTCGGAATCGCGCGTGAATCAGGGAGATCACAGATCACTAGAAACATCAGCGGGCTTCGACGAACGTCTTGACCACAGCTCCAGATCGCTGTCATTTCCACTTCCTCTTTTAAAGGCGGCGCGTGCTTGAAATCAGCGCTAGGCGAAGATTCGGAATCGCGCGTGAATCAGGGAGATCACAGATCACTAGAAACATCAGCGGGCTTCGGCGAACATCTTGACCAAAGCTCCAGATCGCTGTCATTTCCACTTCCTTTTTTTAAGGCGGCACGTGCTTCAAATCAGCGCTAGGCGAAGATTCGGAATCGCGCGTGAATCAGGGAGATCACAGATCACTAGAAACATCAGCGGGCTGCGACGAACGTCTTGACCACAGCTCCGGCTCGCTGTCATTTCCACTTCCTTTTTTTAGGACGGCACGTGCTTCAAATCAGCGCTAGGCGGAGATTCGGAATCGCGCGTAGATCACTAGAAACATCAGCGGGCTTCGACGAACGTCTTGACCACAGCTCCAGATCGCTGTCATTTCCACTTCCTCTTTTAAAGGCGGCGCGTAATTCAAATCAGCGCTAGGCGAAGATTCGGAATCTCGCGTGAATCAGGGAGATCACAGATCACTAGAAACATCAGCGGGCTTCCACGAACGCCTTGACCACAACTCCAGATCGCTGTCATTTCCACTTCCTTTTTTTTAGGGCGGCGCGTGCTTCAAATCAGCGCTAAGCGAAGATTCGGAATCGCGCGTAGATCACTAGAAACATCAGCGGGCTACGACGAACGTCTTGACCACAGCTACAAATCGCTGTCATTTCGACTTCCTCTTTTTAAGGTGGCGCGTGCTTCAAATCAGCGCTAGGCGAAGTTTCGGAATAGCGCGTGAATCAGGGAGATTACAGATCACTAGAAACATCAGCGGGCTTCGACGAACGTCTTGACCACAGCTCCAGATCGCTGTCAGCTTAAGATCGCTATATTTTCCAAATCCTCTCTTTGAGGCGGAGCGTGCTTCAAATCAGCGATAGGAAAAGATGCGGAATCACGCGTGAATGAGGGAGATCACAGATCACAAGAAACCGCGGCGGGATCCGACGAACGTCTTGACCGCAGTTCAAGATAGCTGTAATTTCTACTTCCTCTCTTTGAGGCGGCGCGTGCTTCAAATCAGCGATAGGAAAAGATGCGGAATCGCGCGTGAATAACGGAGATCACAGATCACAAGAAACAGCGGCGGGCTTCAATGAACGTCTTGACCACAGCTCAAGATCGCTGTAATTTCCACTTCCTCTCTTTGAGGAGGCGCGTGCTTCAAATCAGTGCTAGGCAATGATGCGTAATCATGCGTGAATGAGGGAGATCACAGGTGACAAGAAAAAGCGGCGGGCTTCGAGGAACGTCTTGACCACAGCTCAAGACCGCTGTAATTTCCACTTCCTCTCTCTGAGGAGGCGCGTGCTTCAAATCAGTGCTAGGCAATGATGCGTAATCATGCGTGAATGAGGGAGATCACAGGTCACAAGAAACAGCGGCGGGCTTCGAGGAACGTCTTGACCAAAGCTCAAGATCGCTGTAATTTCCACTTCCTCTATTTGAGGAGGCGCGTGCTTCAAATCAGTGCTAGGCAATGATGCGTAAACATGCGTGAATGAGGGAGATCACAGGTCACAAGAGACAGCGGCGGGCTTCAATGAACGTCTTGACCACAGCTCAAGACCGCTGTAATTTCCACTTCCTCTCTTTGAGGCAGCGCGTGCTTCAAATCAGCGCTAGGAAAAGATGCGGAATCACGCGTGAATGAGGGAGATCACAGATCACAAGACACAGCGACAAACAGCGACGGACTTCGGGGAACGTTTTGACCACAGCTCAAGATCGCTGTAATTTCCACTTCCTCTCTTTGAGGCGGCGCGTGCTTCAAATCAGCGCTAGGAAAAGATGCGGAATCACGCGTGAATGAGGGAGATCACAGATCACAAGATACAGCGGCGGGCTTCGACGAACATCTTGGCCATAGCTCAACATTGCTGTAATTTCGACTTTCTCTCTTTGAGGCAGCGCGTGCTTCAAATCAGCGCTAGGAAAAGATGCGGAATCATGCATGAATGACGGAGATCACAGATCAGAAGACACAGCGGCAGACTTCGAGGAACGCCATGACCACAGCTCAAGATCGCTGTAATTTCCACTTCCTCTCTTTGAGGCGGCGCATGCTCAAATCAGTGCTAGGCAATGATGCGGAATCATGCATGAATGACGGAGATCATAGATCACAAGAAACAGCGGCGGGCTTTGTGGAACGTCTTGACCACAGCACAAGATCGCTGTCATTTCCACTTCCTCTCTTTGAGGCGTCGCGTACTTCAAATCAGCGCTAGGCAATGATGCGGAATCACGCGTGATTGATGGAGATCACAGATCACAATAAACAGCGCCGGGCTTCGACGAACGTCTTAAGCACAGCTCAAGATCGCTATAATTTCATATTCCTCTGAGGTGGCGCGTGCTTCAAATCAGCGCTAGAAAAATATGCGGAATCACGCGTGATTGATGGAGATCACAGATCACAATAAGCAGCGCCGGGCTTCGACGAACGTCTTGAGCACAGCTCAAGATCGCTATAATTTCCAATTCCTCTCTTTGAGGCGGCGCGTGCTTCGACGCAGCGCTAGAAAAAGATGCGGAATCACGCGTGAATGAGGGAGATCACAGATCACAAGACAAAGCGACAAAAGCGACGGACTTCGGGGAACGTTTTGACCACAGCTCAAGATCGCTGTCATATCCAATTCCTCGCTTTGAGGCGGCGCCTGCTTCAAATGAGTGCTAAGAAAAGATGCGGAATCTTGCGTGAATGAAGATAACAGATCACAAGAAACAGCGGCGGGCTTCGACGAACACCTTGGCCACAGCTCAAGATAGCTGTAATTTCCACTTACTCTCTTTGAGGCAGCGCGTGCTTCAAATCAGCGCTAGGAAAAGATGCGGAATCACGCGTGAATGAGGGAGATCACAGATCACAAGACAAAGCGACAAAAGCGACGGGCTTCGGGGAACGTTTTGACCACAGCTCAAGATCGCTGTCATATCCACTTCCTCGCTTTGAGGCGGCGCCTGCTTCAAATGAGTGCTAGGAAAAGATGCGGAATCATGCGTGAATGAAGATCACAGATCACAAGAAACAGCGGCGGGCTTCGACGAACATCTTGGCCACAGCTCAAGATAGCTGTAATTTCCACTTACTCTCTTTGAGGCGGCGCGTGCTTGAAATCAGCGCTAGGAAAAGATGCGGAATCACGCGTGAATGAGGGAGATCACAGATCACAAGACAAAGCGACAAAAGCGACGGGCCTCGGGGAACGTTTTGACCACAGCTCAAGATCGCTGTCATATCCACTTCCTCGCTTTGAGGCGGCTCCTGCTTCAAATGAGTGCTAGGAAAAGATGCGGAATCATGCGTGAATGAAGATCACAGATCACAAGAAACAGCGGCGGGCTTCGACGAACATCTTGGCCACAGCTCAAGATAGCTGTAATTTCCACTTACTCTCTTTGAGGCGGCGCGCGCTTGAAATCAGCGCTAGGAAAAGATGCGGAATCACGCGTGAATGAGGGAGATCACAGATCACAAGACAAAGCGACAAAAGCGACGGGCTTCGGGGAACGTTTTGACCACAGCTCAAGATCGCTGTAATATCCACTTCCTCGCTTTGAGGCGGCGCCTGCTTCAAATGAGTGCTAGGAAAAGATGCGGAATCATGCGTGAATGAAGATCACAGATCACAAGAAACAGCGGCGGGCTTCGACGAACATCTTGGCCACAGCTCAAGATAGCTGTAATTTCCACTTACTCTCTTTGAGGCAGCGCGTGCTTCAAATCAGCGCTAGGAAAAGATGCGGAATCACGCGTTAATGAGGGAGATCACAGATCACAAGACAAAGCGACAAAAGCGACGGGCTTCGGGGAACGTTTTGACCACAGCTCAAGATCGCTGTCATATCCACTTCCTCTCTTTGAGGCGGCGCCTGCTTCAAATGAGTGCTAGGAAAAGATGCGGAATCATGCGTGAATGAAGATCACAGATCACAAGAAACAGCGGCGGGCTTCGAAGAACATCTTGGCCACAGCTCAAGATAGCTGTAATTTCCACTTACTCTGTTTGAGGCGGCGCATGCTTGAAATCAGCGCTAGGCAATGATGCGGAATCATGCGTGAATGAAGATCACAGATCACAAGATACAGCGAAAAACAGCGACGGGCTTCGGGGAACGTTTTGACCACAGCTCAAGATCGCTGTCATTACCACTTCCTCTCTTTGAGGCAGCGCGTGCTTCAAATCAGCGCTAGGAAAAGATGCGGAATCACGCGTGAATGATGGAGATCACAGATCACTAGACACAGCGACAAACAGCGACGGGCTTCGGAGAACGTTTTGACCACAGCTCAAGATCGCTGTAATTTCCACTTCCTCTCTTTGAGGCGGCGCATGCTTGAAATCAGCGCTAGGCAATGATGCGGAATCATGCGTGAATGAAGATCACAGATCACAAGATACAGCGGCGGGCTTCGACGAACATCTTGGCCATAGCTCAAGATTGATGTAATTTCTACTTCCTCTCTTTGAGGCTGCGCGTGCTTCAAATTAGCGCTAGGAAAAAATGCGGAATCACGCGTGGATGAGGGAGATCACAGATCACTAGACACAGCGACAAACAGCGACGGGCTTCGAGGAACGTTTTGACCACAGCTCAAGATCACTGTCATTTCCACTTCCTCTCTTTGAGGCAGCGCGTGCTTCAAATCAGCGCTAGGAAAAGATGCGGAATCACGCGTGAATGAGGGAGATCACAGATCACTAGACACAGCGACAAACAGCGACGGGCTTCGGGGAACGTTTTGACCACAGCTCAAGATCGCTGTCATTTCCACTTCCTCTCTTTGAGGCGGCGCGTGCCCAAATCAGTGCTAGGCAATGATGCGGAATCATGCATGAATGAACGAGATCAAAGATCACAAGAAACAGCGCCGGGCTTCGACGAACGTCTTGAGCACAGCTCTAGATCGCTATAATTTCCAATTCCTCTCTTTGAGGCGGCGCGTGCTTCAAAGCAGCGCAAGGCAATGATGCGGAATGATGCGTGAATGAAGGAGATCACAGATCACAATTCACAGCGACAAACAGCGACGGGCTTCGGGGAATGTTTTGACCACAGCTTAAGATCGCTATAATTTGCAATTCCTCTCTTTGAGGCGGCGCGTGCTTCAAATCAGTGCTAGGCAATGATGCGGAATCATGCATGAATGAACGAGTTCAAAGATCACAAGAAACAGCGCCGGGCTTCGACGAACGTCTTGAGCACAGCTCAAGATCGCTATAATTTCCAATTCCTCTCTTTGAGGCGGCGCGTGCTTCGAAGCAGCGCTAGAAAAAGATGCGGAATCACGCGTGAATCAGGGAGATTACAGATCACAAGAAACAATCAATCAATCAATCAATCAATCAATCAATCAATCAATCAATCAATCAATCAATCAATCAATCAATCAATCAATCAATCAATCAATCAATCTTTTTATTCAGACATGAACTTGTATGCACAGTACATGCCCACGAGATGAGACAAAAGGAAGAAGCTGCTGGCATTCTTCCTGACGAGGCCTCACCCCGGATCACACATCAAAGGCAGAAGGGTGGTTACATTCATTAAAACTCAACAAGCTCTTTAGTTCAATTTTCACAGTAGTTGAAAGTTAATGAAGGCACATAGGATAACAAAGAGAAAAGAAAAAGACCAGTAACGCTACAGTTCGCAACACAATAGAAAATATGACAGGAGTGAGGCTATCACTGTAAACACTGCATAGCAGAAGTATTTGATGGGTCAGTCGTACGCATAAAACGCATCTTCATTTTCTTTTTGAAATGACAAGTGCTTTTACAAGTTACAGCTTCGTCAATTATGGAAGGATACACATTGCAAACTGCAGAAATTTGGTTATCAATGTGTTCGGTGCCGTAGTTTGTCCGGGCACGACTGGAAATAAAAGAAAAGAAGTGACTCGCAGACTATAGCGTATGTTTCTGTTCACGTACTTGTTTCTGAAAGATGTGATGTCCTGCTTTATTTTATGATAAATATGAACAGCAACTGAAAGCTTATAGCACAGTGGGAATGGAAGAACATTGAAGGACTGTAATAAGCAGTCACCTGAGGAAGCATTAGGAGAACATGCGCGCAGAGCTCTTTTTTGTAATGATAATCATCTGGCTGTGTCAGTTTTGTTGCAAGTGCCCCAAATTAAATTGCAATACACCAGTTGTGAATGGATGAGGGCAAAATACAACTGCTTTTTAGCCTGTATGGGCAACAAGTACCTGATGCGATTTATCACACCAATAGATCGAGCTACACGCAAACGGACGTGATTTACATGGTCACCCCAGCCTAGGTCACTACGAAAGAATACGCCCAAGAATTTACAAGAATTTACGGATTCAATCAATGTATTGTTGAACTGGAGTTGGATGGGATAGTCTATAGGCTTATTTTTGGGACGGAAAATGATAAACTTTGTTTTCTTAACATTCAATTCCAATCTGTTCACTGCAAGCCACAACATAAGTTCATGTAGCCAGGAATTTTAACCACGCTCAAGTTCACGAAGATCTGAACCGGAAAAGAAAACGTTAGAGTCAACTGCGTACAGAACAATGCTAGAATAAGATAAAATGTTTGCAATATCATTGATGTATAGTGTAAAAAGAAGGGGCCCCAGTATGGATCCTTGAGGAACGCCAAATTTGATTAATTCTGCGTCGGATATGGCATCATTTAGTCGCGTGAACTGAGTGCGATTTGACAAATAGCTTTGTAGTAACCTGTGAGGTGTTCCGCGGATACCATACGTGTATAACTTATGAAGTAGTATGTCGTGCTTGATGTAATCGAAGGCTTTGGAGAAGTCAAGGAAGACACCGACAGTGCAGAGCTTATGTTCGATATTATGGATCAGACTGTTTTTTTATCTCGAGCAGAGCTGCCTGCGTGGATTTTCCGGGCTGAAATCCGTATTGCTCCTTGCAGATGATATTGTTGGAATGCAGGAATTTGTATACCCTCGTGAAGATCACTCGCTCAGCAACTTTGGAGAACAAAGGCAGTATAGATATCGGACGGTAGTTATTAGGATCATTTTTGTTGCCTCCTTTGAAAATTACTGTAACACGGGCAGACTTCATTTTATCCGGGAACTCTCCTGTAAGAAGCATTTGATTACAAATATGCGCAAGAGGAAGGGCAATAATCTTAGCAGCAGCTTTTATTGCGAGTGCAGTAATGCCGTCTGGGCCAGGAGAGCATGTATTACGAAATGAGTTTATAATGGAAAGAATTTCATATTCAGAAGTGGGGGATAAAAATATTGAATGTTCACAAGCTGGGACCAAAAAGGAATCGACTGATTTTACAGCTAAGGGAAGATTATACCAAGTACAATTTCCTACATTTAAAAATGGGCATTCAGCTTATTGGCGAGAGAGACACCGCTATACATTACTCCATTGATTTGTATTTTCGAAGGAAGAGCGTGCTGCTTCTTTCCAATGAGTTTATTAATGCTTTGCCACAGTGATCTAGTGTTTTGCATTGATGAAAACTTTAGGCGATAAGAAAGCGACTTTGCCTTTTTTAAGTTAAGGTTTAGTTTATTTCGAAACTCTTTAAATTCCTTAAAATCGTCTTGATTGCGTGTGTCAAGAAATCGTGCAAATAAGGCATTTTTTTGTTTAATACGCTTCAGAAGGTCACCAGAGATCCACTCTTTTCTTGCTTTCCTACATTTCCTGACTTCTACAACTGGAAAGGCTTCGTCGAACGCATCCAGTGTATTCTCAAGGAAGATGTTTTTAATACTTCATCCATGCCAGTTTCAGACAGAAGTAAACAAAATTTATCAATGTTCTTTTGGTCATATGTCTTGCGTATAAAGACAGAAGTATCTGGTACCTTCGCACATAAAAAAAGTGCAAAAAAGGGAAGGTGATCGCTTATTCCCGAAGAGAAAACACCAGAATTGGTATTGCAGGGTGAAAAGACTGTGAAACATACATCGAGTAAGGTTTCCGATTGACAACTTATTCGAGTGGGCGCATCAATGATGTTGTCACAGCCATAAGATAACATCATTTCCATTAATCTGATTTGTGTTGGATTAACATTCATGATATCAATATTCAGGTCACCTAGTAATACAACGTGCATTTTTTGGTGACTGGTAAATTCCAAAAAAGGTTCAACAAACTGGAAAAACACATCCACATCACTGTGAGGGGGACGATACACCACCATTATAGCTATATTATAATACCGGATGGTAACAACTTCAAAATTGTCAGTCACCAGTGAGTAGTTGTTCAGTACGTCAAAATGCAGGCGCCTCTTTATGAACAGGGATACTCCCCCTCCTCGTTTATTTACCCTGAACTGAGATACGTTTTCATACCCTGCCAGGGGGATAACATCCTCCTGACAGCTAAACCAAGTTTCCGTAAACGCTAGGAAATCAAATTTGTGCGATAAAGTTTCTATTTCGCCTTCGATGTGCTCCATTATATTTTTCAAACTTTGAGCGTTTAAATGATAGATAGATAAAGACTTATCTACAGAGTACCTAGCATTAGTGAGCAAGTCTTTAAATGTATTCGTATTGTAGTAGGGCATGGTGACAAAAAGCGGATCTTCGTATAAAGTGCGTATACGAGATCAGACTACACTAGCTTAGCCAAGTCTTCCTCGCACCCAATCCTGATGGCCTTTGCCCCTGCTTCCTTTCGAATGTAGACCTTCCCTTCCTTTGTCCAGACAAATTCGTACCTTTTTTCTTTGGCGGCGGATTTTGCAAGCCACAGCAGTTTCTTATTCAAGACAGTCAGGTTGTCAACAAAATAGACACCGTCCTTGAGGCCTGCACGCTTAGCCATCCAGTTTGTTTTTGTCAATCTTTTCGCAAACCTGATCAATACAGGCGGTACAGTGTCTGGTCGAGCGGACAGACGGTGTAATCCCTCAATATCGCTCTCCGTGAGGCAAGGCAAATCGAGCTGATTGGCAAGGTCGTTCACTTTTTCCAGCAAGGTTTCATTTGCTGAGAGGGACAATCCTCGAATTTCCATATTTTGGCAACGACTGTATCGTTCCATATCATTCAATTCAAGTTTCAACTTTCCAATGTCTTCTGCGTCCTGTTTCTTTTCAATTTCGTCGACCCTCTTGCGAATATCATCGATTTCTTTCTCATGCCTTTCAGACGTTAGTAGCAGCTGATCATATGTATCTGACATGTGTTGCACAGACGCTTCAATGCTGGTCACAGTTTGTTTTAAGGATGATAAATCATCCACCTTAGCTGTAAGAGCGACTAAGGCTTTGCTTATTTCAGCAAGGTGCTGAGCCAAAATTGGGGAGGGAGAACCTGAGAGCTGTCTTTCATCGGTGCGGGATTTTGATAATCGACATACCGGGCATCTCAAGGTTTTTCTTGCCTCAATGTTTTTCTTTTTATACGCCTGCTCACTAACACCCGCACATTTGCCTAGATGGTAATACTGGCAACACTCAGCGCATTGCATCATTTCTTCCCCTTCTTGAAAAACTTATAACAGGAAAGGCACGTATCATCAGGCAAAGTTCCCATGACTATGAATCAGCTAAGAGCGTACAGTACGGCTCCACGACACAAAGACAGAAACAGTGCGGTGGAAGCAACGGCAGCGGCAGTGACAGAAGAAAGTACAGTGAAGCAAAACCAACCTGTAACACGAAGGTAGGTTTGTAAAGTTGCTCGTCGATAGCCGCTGCCGCCACCGCTGCTGCCAAGCGTGTGAAAGGGTTGCTGCAGGGCACACGGGCTTTTGTAGGCAGCACAGGCGCTGTAGTCCGCTTGTTGGGATCCGACGAACGTCTTGACCACAGCTCAAGATAGCTGTAATTTCTACTTCCTCTCTTTGAGGCGGCGCGTGCTTCAAATTAGCGATAGGAAAATATGCGGAATCGCACGTGAATAACGGAGATCACAGATCACAAGAAACAGCGCCGGGCTTCGATGAACGCCTTCACCACAGCTCAAAATCGCTGTAATTTCCACTTCCTCTCTTTGAGGAGGCGCGTGCTTCAAATCAGTGCTAGGCAATGATGCGTAATCATGCGTGAATGAGGGAGATCACAGAGCACAAGAAACAGCAGCGGGCTTCGAGGAACCTCTTGACCACAGCTCAAGATCGCTGTTATTTCCATTTTTGAGGCGGCGCGTGCTTCAAATCACTGCTAGGCAATGATGCGGAATCGTGCGTGAATGAGAGAGATCACAGGTCACAAGAAACAGCGGTGGGCTTCGAGGAACGTCTTGACCACAGCACAAGATTGCTGTAATTTCCACTTCCTCTCTTTGAGGCAGGGCGTGCTTCAAATCAGCGCTAGGAAAAGATGCGGAATCAGGCGTGAATGAGGGAGATCACAGATCACAAGACACAGCGACAAACAGCGCCGGGCTTCGCTGAAAGTTTTGACCACAGCTCAAGATCGCTGTAAATTCCACTTCCTCTCTTTGAGGCGGCGCGCGCTTCAAATCAGCGCTAGGCAATGATGCGGAATCATGCGTGAATGAGGGAGATCATAGATCACAAGAAACAGCGGCGGGCTTTGAGGAACGCTTTGACCACAGCTCAAGATCGCTGTAATTTCCACTTCCTCTCTTTGAGGCGGCGCGTGCTTCAAATCAGCGCTAGGAAAAGATGCGGAATCATGCGTGAATGAGGGAGATCATAGATCACAAGAAACAGCGGTGGGCTTTGAGGAACGCCTTGACCACAGCTCAAGATCGCTGTAATTTCCACTTCCTCTCTTTGAGGCGGCGCGTGCTTCAAATCAGCGCTAGGAAAAGATGCGGAATCATGCATGAATGAAGCAGATCACAGATCACAAGATACAGCGGCGGGCTTCGAGGAACGCCATGACCACAGCTCAAGATCACTGTAATTTCCACTTCCTCTCTTTGAGGCGGCGCATGCTTCAAATCAGAGCTCGGCAAAGATGCGGAATCATGCGTGAATGAAGGAGATCACAGATCACAAGATACAGCGGCGGGCTTCGACGAACATCATGGCGATAGCTCAAGATTGCTGTAATTTCGACTTCCTCTCTTTGAGGCAGCGCGTGCTTCAAATCAGCGCTAGGAAAAGATGCGGAATCACGAGTGAATGAGGGAGATCACAGATCACAAAACACAGCGACAAACAGCGACGGGCTTCGGGGAACGTTTTGACAACAGCTCAAGACCGCTGTAATTTCCACTTCCTCTCTTTGAGGCAGCGCGTGCTTCAAATCAGCGCTAGGAAAAGATGCGGAATCACGCGTGAATGAGGGAGATCGCAGATCACAAGACACAGCGACAAACAGCGACGGGCTTCGGGGAACGTTTTGACCACAGCTCAAGATCGCTGTAATTTCCACTTCCTCTCTTTGAGGCGGCGCGTGCTTCAAATCAGCGCTAGGAAAAGATGCGGAATCATGCATGAATGACGGAGATCACAGATCACAAGACACAGCGGCAGACTTCGAGGAACGCCATGACCACGGCTCAAGATCACTGTAATTTCCACTTCCTCTTTTTGAGGCGGCGCATGCTTCAAATCAGAGCTCGGCAAAGATGCGGAATCATGCGTGAATGAAGGAGATCACAGATCACAAGATACAGCGGCGGGCTTCGACGAACATCATGGCCATAGCTCAAGATTGCTGTAATTTCGACGTCCTCTCTTTGAGGCAGCGCGTGCTTCAAATCAGCGCTAGGAAAAGATGCGGAATCACGAGTGAATGAGGGAGATCACAGATCACAAAACAAAGCGACAAACAGCGACGGGCTTCGGTGAACGTTTTGACCACAGCTCAAGATCGCTGTCATATCCACTTCCTCGCTTTGAGGCGGCGACTGCTTCAAATGAGTGCTAGGAAAAGATGAGGAATCATGCGTGAATGAAGGAGATCACAGATCACAAGAAACAGCGGCGGGCTTCGACGAACATCTTGGCCATAGCTCAAGACCGCTGTAATTTCCACTTCCTCTTTTTGAGGCAGCGCGTGCTTCAAATCAGCGCTAGGAAAAGATGCGGAATCGCGCGTGAATGAGGGAGATCACAGATCACAAGACACAGCGACAAACAGCGACGGGCTTCGGGGAACGTTTTGACCACAGCTCAAGATGGCTGTCATATCCACTTCCTCGCTTTGAGGTGGCGCCTGCTTCAAATGAGTGCTAGGAAAAGATGCGGAATCATGCGTGAATGAAGGAGATCACAGATCACAAGAAACAGCGGCGGGCTTCGACGAACATCATGGCCATAGCTCAAGACCGCTGTAATATCCACTTCCTCTCTTTGAGGCAGCGTGTGCTTCAAATCAGCGCTAGGAAAAGATGCGGAATCACGCGTGAATGAGGGAGATCACAAATCACAAGACACAGCGACAAACAGCGACGGGCTTCGGGGAACGTTTTGACCACAGCTCAAGATCGCTGTCATATCCACTTCCTCGCTTTGAGGCGGCGCCTGCTTCAAATGAGTGCTAGGAAAAGATGCGGAATCATGTGTGAATGAAGGAGATCACAGATCACAAGAAACAGCGGCGGGCTTCGACGAACATCTTGGCCATAGCTCAAGACCGCTGTAATTTTCACTTCCTCTCTTTGAGGCAGCGCGTGCTTCAAATCAGCGCTAGGAAAAGATGCGGAATCACGCGTGAATGAGGGAGATCAGAGATCACAAGACACAGCGACAAACAGCGACGGGCTTCGGGGAACGTTTTGACCACAGCTCAAGATCGCTGTCATATCCACTTCCTCGCTTTGAGGCGGCGCCTGCTTCAAATGAGTGCAAGGAAAAGATGCGGAATCATGCGTGAATGAAGGAGATCACAGATCACAAGAAACAGCGGCGGGCTTCGACGAACATCATGGCCATAGCTCAAGACCGCTGTAATTTCCACTTCCTCTCTTTGAGGCAGCGCGTGCTTCAAATCAGCGCTAGGAAAAGATGCGGAATCACGCGTGAATGAGGGAGATCACAGATCGCAAGACACAGCGACAAACAGCGACGGGCTTCGGGGAACGTTTTGACCACAGCTCAAGATCGCTGTCATATCCACTTCCTCGCTTTGAGGCGGCGCCTGCTTCAAATGAATGCTAGGAAAAGATGCGGAATCATGTGTGAATGAAGGAGATCACAGATCACAAGAAACAGCGGCGGGCTTCGACGAACATCTTGGCCATAGCTCAAGACCGCTGTAATTTTCACTTCCTCTCTTTGAGGCAGCGCGTGCTTCAAATCAGCGCTAGGAAAAGATGCGGAATCACGCGTGAATGAGGGAGATCAGAGATCACAAGACACAGCGACAAACAGCGACGGGCTTCGGGGAACGTTTTGACCACAGCTCAAGATCGCTGTCATATCCACTTCCTCGCTTTGAGGCGGCGCCTGCTTCAAATGAGTGCAAGGAAAAGATGCGGAATCATGCGTGAATGAAGGAGATCACAGATCACAAGAAACAGCGGCGGGCTTCGACGAACATCATGGCCATAGCTCAAGACCGCTGTAATTTCCACTTCCTCTCTTTGAGGCAGCGCGTGCTTCAAATCAGCGCTAGGAAAAGATGCGGAATCACGCGTGAATGAGGGAGATCACAGATCACAAGACACAGCGACAAACAGCGACGGGCTTCGGGGAACGTTTTGACCACAGCTCAAGATCGCTGTCATATCCACTTCCTCGCTTTGAGGCGGCGCCTGCTTCAAATTTATTTATTATCAATACCTCAAATGCCCCAGGAATGGGGTATTACATGAGGGATGGGCTGAGTGTGTCACTAATGGGAGATTGGATGGCAGCCTTGAAGTGCAGTGGATCGGAATGGTGCACGGAGTCGAATGGCAGGCCGTTCCAGTCTCGAGCAGTTTGCACGAAGAATGAGCGAAGATGAGCTGTAGTCTGTGCTGGGGGAGGGTAGACTGTTTTGGGATGGTTGGTGCGGCTTGATAAGCGATGAGCTGGCAGGATAGCTGAAACATCAAGTTGGCTGTGATAAAATTTATGAAAGAGGCAGAGCCGAAAGATGCAACGTCTGGACTCGAGATTAGTAAGATTAGCCTCAGATTTAAGTGCAGTGACGCTGGTGTGATACAAGTACTCCGAAAAAATAAATCTAGCTGCGCGATTCTGAACTGATTCGAGGGTGTTTGAAAGGTTAGATTGATGAGGGTCCCAGACTGAGCATGCGTACTCCAACTTCGGCCGGACAAATGTGAGGTATGTTAACGTTTTAATAGAAGCAGAAGCGAGTCGCAAGTTCCTACGGAGGAAGCCAAGAGTGCGATTGGCTTCGTTTGTTATGTTTGTTATGTGCGCTGACCAATTAAGTGTGTTAGAAAATGTGATGCCGAGATATTTATACGATTGAACAGATGCTATTTCAGATTCACTAATTTCGTACTTGAAGGGTTGATAGTTTTGACGCCGATGGAAAGAAAGCAATGACGTTTTGTTAGTGTTTAAGGACATTAACCAAGTGTTGCACCAGGCTTCAACACGTTTAAGGTCATCTTGAAGTAAGCGAGAGTCCGAGGTGTTATGGATGGGGCGGTAGATTACACAGTCGTCTGCAAATAGGCGGATATGAGAAGTGATATTATTAGGCAGGTCGTTATTATAGATTAGAAAAAGCAAAGGCCCAAGCACAGTGCCTTGGGGGACACCGGAAAGGACCGGGGAGCAAGATGACGAAAGTTTATTAGCATACACAAATTGTTTCCGGTTAGTGAGAAAATTGCGTATCCAATCTAATACAAGGGGGTAATGTGTAAGCCTGAAAGTTCAAGTAGAAGTCTTTGATGGGGAACCTTGTCGAATGCCTTTTCAAAATCCAAAAAGAGAGCGTCCACCGGAATGTTTAAATCGAGATTAGAGCTTATGTCGTTAATGAATAAAGCGAGTTGAGTATCACATGATAGCCCTTTGCGAAACCCATGCTGATTAGGATGAAAAAAAGTGACAGATATCAGGAATTTTACTATGTGAGAGTAAAGCACATGCTCCATTAGTTTTGAACAAACGCTAGTTAGTGAAATGGGACGATAACTAGAACATAAAGATGGAGGACCTTTTTTCGGGACTGGAACAACCTTGCCTACTCTCCAATCTTCCGGCACCACTCCTGATGACAATGATTGCTGGAAAATATGGCATAAAATCACACTGACAGTGTTTTTCGTATGTTTTAGTACCTTGGTGTTAATGCCATCGACACCTGCAGAAGATGAAAGCCTTAATGAGTCAATGATTTTCACAATACCGGGAGGATTAAAAGTGATCTCAGGCATAACAGTGTGATCGTAATGGGGAAAATCTGGTAAATTGTTAGCAGGTTCTTGTGTGAAAACAGAAGTGAATGCACGGTTTAGTTCTTCGGCTGTTTGACTTGCAAGAATCGGGCGATTGCAGTGATCGTGTAATTGTAATGGTTGCGAGCGTTTAGGGTTTATAGTGCTCCAAAATATTTTAGGGTCATTTTTTAACATGGTTGGCAAAACTGATGAATAGAAAATACGCTTTGTTTTGTTAGCAAGTGACTCAAACTCCTTTTCCGCAGTGTAATACTTTTTCCATGAGCATTCGTTGTTAATTCGTTTAGCAGTGCGAAAGAGTCTTTTCTTTATGTTGTTGAGACGTTTCAGCGTGCGGTTGAACCATGGCGATGATTGTTTATCGGTTACAGTGATAGTGGGTATGTACGTCTTTATCAGCTCATGCATTTTATCCTTGAAAAGTAACCAGTTAGTCTCAGCGGAACGTTTAGAAAGGTCCTCAAGAAGCCAGACGGAAAATTCCTCAAGTGCCGTATTGATTGCGGAATAGTTTCCTTTGTCATATAATGTTATTGTTTTCATTATTGTTGTTGTACCCGGTAGATGGCAATGAAACGAACCGTGCATGATGGAATGGTCACTAAGACCTGGTAAAGATGTGAGCGAAGAGAGCTTATCGGAGTCAGAGGTAAGGATCAGATCGAGTGTATTAGACGAATTGCTGCTATGACGTGTTGGTTGGGCGACTACTTGCGTTAGTCCAAAGGTTAGACACGTGTTTACGAAGTCACTTTCAATGTTATTCTTTGATAGTGTTTTCGCGAGATTAGACCAGGTAATAGCGGGAAAGTTAGTCTCCGAACAGCAGAATAGGTGACTGACGGTGCGTTGCAGTTACGCATTGAAGAACTGCGTGGAATTCGGCGACAAAAGAAGCGTTGGCGTCGGGGGGCGATAACAGGCGCCGATTATTATAGGCGGGTAAGAGGCATTGGAAATAACAAATATAATTTCTAGGGGCGATGATATCTTTAATTCGATGCATTGGAGATTTCGGTGGGCTGCTATCAGTACGCCACCCCCACGCTTGTCGGTTCGATCCCGCCGGAAAATATTTAAGTAGGAAGAAAGCGAGAGAATTTCAGAGTCGGTGATTGATGATGTGAGCCACGTCTCGGTAAGAACAAGGTTAGACTCTGTTGTGTGAATTATATTGCTGAGAGGATCAAGTTTAGGCAAGAGGCTTCTGATATTAGTATATATAAAGGATAAGTAAGAACGGCTAGGTTTCAAACAAGTGTTTCCTACGTGTGTAAAGGGTGGGGGACAACCATCTGATTACTGCGGTCGAAAGTGTAAGTTTTCTTTCCGATGGTTAGTTTGTCATGTCTGAGTTTGAATTTAGTTTCTTCCTGTGCCTTCGGGAATCCGCCTTTTTCACGACGCGACTGCGTATGCGCCCATCCCCTGGCGGCGGTGTCGCGAAACATATTGGAATGGTCGCTCGCTCCACTCCAGACGGGTCGTGGAAGTGTAAACAAACCGGCGTCCTACGCGGGGTGCGTTGCTGCAGCCGTCGGGCGTTCAGCGCGACGCATTTGGCGATACCTACGAAATGTGTTGCATACGGCAGCAATGCCCAATATGTAAAGGGAAGTAAACTCGGATTTTTTCGCTTTCCGAGCGCTTCCCGGGAGAGCCTTCGACGCGAAGCGTGGATAAAAGCAGTTCGCCGGCTCTACGATTGTGCCGCCCTTGGGCACCGTCAAGCACGTCAAGACTGTGCGGGAATCACTTTTTGACAGGTACGGACGAGGTACTGTGTTTAAATGCGTGTGCAGTCGATCACGAAGTGTTTTATTCATGGGCAGGAAGGCCTTGAATGTCACCGCGGCGCTCAGACTTCGTTCCGGCGCTTTTTGCTTTCTCAAGCAAGAAGGCCAAATGGGCAAGTGCTGTGAGCCGCTTTCAACGCGCGATGGAGCGGGCAACGAAAAAGAAGCTACGAGAGCATTCACGCATGGTGTTAAAATTTTGTCATAATCTCCTATGGAAATTTCCTTGTTTATGCCACTACACCCTGGCCAATCCCCCCGTGTGGGTATGTGCCATGTATAAAGAGGCAGAAGAAGAAGGTGCGTTATACGTGTGCTCGAATCATATCCATGATGAAGAGCTCTGCGTGGTATCGCCGGAATGGATTAATGTGCGCCTCTCGCGCTCGTCTTTATGGACGCGCATGCTTGTTTAACCTATGCAGCGGTGTGTTGTGGGAAAATACAGTGAAATGCTAGCAGAGCTGCTTTGTTGCGAGTACGCTTGTGCTTTTTTAGCTCGTGTAGCTATTCGGCAGCGCTTGAGCACAACGATTGCTTGTCGAAACTGTTGTCTCCAGTCGTTTTGCGTACTACGGCGTGCACGATGTAGTATCCACCTTTCTTGAATGGCAGGCATATACAGCGGAAAACGCCAACCTCACTGATCTGGGATATTTCATTGTACATTATGTTCCGAATGTAGCCTTCATCTCTGAAGCGGCGGCCCTTGCTAGCTGGTGTTCGCATCGCATGCCGGATGATCGGAGATACTGAAGAATTTGCTCTTCGGTGGGCACTACAGCCTGCCTCGGACTTCGCACCAAGCCTTCAGTCAACCCTAGAAATCCTCAAGGTACCAGGTGCTGCCCGGGACACACCATCGTTGATAGATTCCAACAAAACGTGCTCCGCAGCGGCACTCAGTCCGGCCGGGTTGGGCGCGCAGTACCCTACCAGTGAGCTTCCAGCGTTGTACGCGAGGTGGCAGCACAGGAAAATGAAAAAGGCGGATTCCACAAGGCGCTTTCTAGCGGAGAGAGTACTTGGGCAGTAGTCCTCAGAAATACTGTAACTTGTGCCTTTCAGTTTTTTGGCACATGAAAGAACCTTTTCTTTAACCTTAAAATGCGCAAATTTAACAATTATTGGTCGGTTTCGGTCCGCCCCAAACTTTCCCAGCCTGTGAGCTCTCGATATCTAGGGGAGCAAGAGTGGTGTCTAACTGCTCGCTGCAGTGTTGGATAATAAGGGCCTCTGACTGCGCCCACGTTTCCCGCTCGTCATCTTTACGGCCAAAAAAACCCAGGTTTGATCTGCGCGACCTGTCGTCCGAATCATCAAGTCTGCATTTAATAGCAGCAACCTGCTCAGAGTTCTGTTGGGAGAGCGCCTGTACTTCGTTCACTTGTTTCTTTACAGCTGTTATCGATTATCAGTCGGCTTCAATTTTTGCCAGTCGGTTTTTAATTTCCTCAAATGCATTGTCACTTTGGGAAAGCCTGACGCGGATAGCCTTCATTTCTGCGAGAAGTGAGGCTTGGCAGCACCAGGAAACCAGCATACCGCGTGCGTCGCGCAAATAAGCAGTATTGAGAATTTACCTGCAGCAAGAACAAGCGTCGAAGGTGAAAAGCGGTCGTCATGGTTGGGGTGCTGCCAAGCCCATAGAGCGCGGCGGTGGCTAGTGTCGCGTTTATACATCGGTCAGGTGGGGAGGAGGTTGATCGCTGGCGAATCATCATCGGAAGTAGCGGTGATAGACAGGGGGCGTTTCCATCCGGTGGTGGTGCCGGGCACTGGCGCAACGCTGTCGCTGACGTGGGGGTGGCGGGCGTGATGCAGTGCTGCCGCACATGTTGGGCACCGCGCCGTTCCGGCGTCCAGGCCGGCATCCATGAGGGCCTTCCGGCATCCTTCCAGTCGTCGCAGTGGGCGTCGCACCGTAAAAGGCAGATGGACACCTGCAGCAAGAACAAACGTCGAAGGTGAGAAGCGGTCGTCATGGTTGGGGTGCTGCCAAGCCCATAGAGCGCGGCGGTGGCTGGTGTCGCGTTTATACATCGGTCAGGTGGGGAGGAGGTTGATCGCTGGCGAATCATCATCGGAAGTAGCGGTGATAGACAGGGGCGTTTCCATCCGGTGGTGGTGCCGGGCACTGGCGCAACGCTGTCGCTGACGTGGGGGTGGCGGGCGTGATGCAGTGCTGCCGCACATGTTGGGCACCGCGCCGTTCCGGCGTCCAGGCCGGCATCCATGAGGGCCTTCCGGCATCCTTCCAGTCGTCGCAGTGGGCGTCGCACCGTAAAAGGCAGATGGACACCTGCAGCAAGAACAAGCGTCGAAGGTGAGAAGCGGTCGTCATGGTTGGGGTGCTGCCAAGTGCTAGGAAAAGATGCGGAATCATGCGTGAATGAAGGAGATCACAGATCACAAGAAACAGCGGCGGGCTTCGACGAACATCTTGGCCTCAGCTCAAGATAGCTGTAATTTCCACTTACTCTCTTTGAGGCGGCGCGTGCTAGAAATCAGCGCTAGGAAAAGATGCGGGATCACGCGTGAATGAGGGACATCATAGGTCACAAGAAATAGCGGCGGGCTTTGAGGAACGCCTTGACCACAGCTCAAGATCGCTGTAAATTCCACTTCCTCTCTTTGAGGCGGCGCGTGCTCAAATCAGTGCTAGGCAATGATGCGGAATCATGCATGAATGACGGAGATCATAGATCACAAGAAACAGCGGCGGGCTTTGAGGAACGTCTTGACCACAGCACAAGATCGCTGTCATTTCCACTTCCCCTCTCTGAGGCAGCGCGTGCTTCAAATCAGCGCTAGGAAAAGATGCGGAATCAAGAGTGAATGAGGGAGATCACAGATCACAAAACACAGCGACAAACAGCGACGGGCTTCGGGGAACGTTTTGACAACAGCTCAAGACCGCTGTAATTTCCACTTCCTCTCTTTGAGGCAGCGCGTGCTTCAAATCAGCGCTAGGAAAAGATGCGGAATCACGCGTGAATGAGGGAGATCACAGATCACAAGACACAGCGGCAGACTTCGAGGAACGCCATGACCACAGCTCAAGATCACTGTAATTTCCACTTCCTCTCTTTGAGGCGGCGCATGCTTCAAATCAGAGCTCGGCAAAGATGCGGAATCATGCGTGAATGAAGGAGATCACAGATCACAAGATACAGCGGCGGGCTTCGCCGAACATCATGGCCATAGCTCAAGATTGCTGTAATTTCGACTTCCTCTCTTTGAGGCAGCGCGTGCTTCAAATCAGCGCTAGGAAAATATGCGGAATCACGAGTGAATGAGGGAGATCACAGATCACAAAACATAGCGACAAACAGCGACGGGCTTCGGGGAACGTTTTGACCACAGCTCAAGATCGCTGTCATATCCACTTCCTCGCTTTGAGACGGCGCCTGCTTCAAATGAGTGCTAGGAAAAGATGCGGAATCATGCGTGAATGAAGGAGATCACAGATCACAAGAAACAGCGGCGGGCTTCGACGAACATCTTGGCCATAGCTCAAGACTGCTGTAATTTCCACTTCCTCTCTTTGAGGCAGCGCGTGCTTCAAATCACCGCTAGGAAAAGATGCGGAATCACGCGTGAATGAGGGAGATCACAGATCACAAGACACAGCGACAAACACCGACGGGCTTCAGGGAACGTTTTGACCACAGCTCAAGGTCGCTGTCATATCCACTTCCTCGCTTTGAGGCGGCGCCTGCTTCAAATGAGTGCTAGGAAAAGATGCGGAATCATGCGTGAATGAAGGAGATCACAGATCACAAGAAACAGCGGCGGGCTTCGACGAACATCATGGCCATAGCTCAAGACCGCTGTAATTTCCACTTCCTCTCTTTGAGGCAGCGCGTGCTTCAAATCAGCGCTAGGAAAAGATGCGGAATCACGCGTGAATGAGGGAGATCACAGATCACAAGACACAGCGACAAACAGCGACGGGCTTCGGGGAACGTTTTGACCACAGCTCAAGATCGCTGTCATATCCACTTCCTCGCTTTGAGGCGGCGCCTGCTTCAAATTTATTTATTATCAATACCTCAAATGCCCCAGGAATGGGGTATTACATGAGGGATGGGCTGAGTGTGTCACTAAGGGGAGATTGGATGGCAGCCTTGAAGTGCAGTGGATCTGAATGGTGCACGGAGTCGAATGGCAGGCCGTTCCAGTCTCGAGCAGTTTGCACGAAGAATGAGCGAAGATGAGCTGTAGTCTGTGCTGGGGGAGGGTAGACTGTTTTGGGATGGTTGGTGCGGCTTGATAAGCGATGAGCTGGCAGGATAGCTGAAACATCAAGTTGACTGTGATAAAATTTATGAAAGAGGCAGACCCGAAAGATGCAACGTCTGGACTCGAGATTAGTAAGATTAGCCTCAGATTTAAGTGCAGTGACGCTGGTGTGATACAAGTACTCCGAAAAAATAAATCTAGCTGCGCGATTCTGAACTGATTCGAGGGTGTTTGAAAGGTTAGATTGATGAGGGTCCCAGACTGAGCATGCGTACTCCAACTTCGGCCGGACAAATGTGAGGTATGTTAACGTTTTAATAGAAGCAGAAGCGAGTCGGAAGTTCCTACGGAGGAAGCCAAGAGTGCGATTGGCTTCGTTTGTTATGTTTGTTATGTGCGCTGACCAATTAAGTGTGTTAGAAAATGTGATGCCGAGATATTTATACGATTGAACAGATGCTATTTCAGATGCACTAATTTCGTACTTGAAGGGTTGATAGTTTTGACGCCGATGGAAAGAAAGCAATGACGTTTTGTTAGTGTTTAAGGACATTAACCAAGTGTTGCACAAGGCTTCAACACGTTTAAGGTCGTCTTGAAGTAAGCGAGAGTCCGAGGTGTTATGGATGGGGCGGTAGATTACACAGTCGTCTGCAAATAGGCGGATATGAGAAGTGATATTATTAGGCAGGTCGTTAATATAGATTAGAAAAAGCAAAGGCCCAAGCACAGTGCCTTGGGGGACACCGGAAAGGACCGGGGAGCAAGATGACGAAAGTTTATTAGCATACACAAATTGTTTCCGGTTAGTGAGAAAATTGCGTATCCAATCTAATACAAGGGGGTTAATGTGTAAGCCTGAAAGTTTAAGTAGAAGTCTTTGATGGGGAACCTTGTCGAATGCCTTTTCAAAATCCAAAAAGAGAGCGTCCACCGGAATGTTTAAATTGAGATTAGAGCTTATGTCGTTAATGAATAAAGCGAGTTGAGTATCACATGATAGCCCTTTGCGAAACCCATGCTGATTAGGATGAAAAAAAGTGACAGATATCAGGAATTTTACTATGTGAGAGTAAAGCACATGCTCTATTAGTTTTGAACAAACGCTAGTTAGTGAAATGGGACGATAACTAGAACATAAAGATGGAGGACCTTTTTGCGGGACTGGAACAACCTTGCCTACTCTCCAATCTTCCGGCACCACTCCTGATGACAATGATTGCTGGAAAATATGGCATAAAATCACACTGACAGTGTTTGTCGTATGTTTTAGTACCTTGGTGTTAATGCCATCGACACCTGCAGAAGATGAAAGCCTTAATGAGTCAATGATTTTCACAATACCGGGAGGATTAAAAGTGATCTCAGGCATAACAGTGTGATCGTAATGGGGAAAATCTGGTAAATTGTTAGCAGGTTCTTGTGTGAAAACAGAAGTGAATGCACGGTTTAGTTCTTCGGCTGTTTGACTTGCAGGAATCGGGCGATTGCAGTGATCGTGTAATTGTAATGGTTGCGAGCGTTTAGGGTTTATAGTGCTCCAAAATTTTTTAGGGTCATTTTTTAACATGGTTGGCAAAACTGATGAATTGAAAATACGCTTTGTTTTGTTAGCAAGTGACTCAAACTCCTTTTCCGCAGTGTAATACTTTTTCCATGAGCATTCGTTGTTAATTCGTTTAGCAGTGCGAAAGAGTCTTTTCTTTATGTTGTTGAGACGTTTCAGCGTGCGGTTGAACCATGGCGATGATTGTTTATCGGTTACAGTGATAGTGGGTATGTACGTCTTTATCAGCTCATGCATTTTATCCTTGAAAAGTAACCAGTTAGTCTCAGCGGAACGTTTAGAAAGGTCCTCAAGAAGCCAGACGGAAAATTCCTCAAGTGCCGTATTGATTGCGGAATAGTTTCCTTTGTCATATAATGTTATTGTTTTCATTATTGTTGTTGTACCCGGTAGATGGCAATGAAACGAACCGTGCATGATGGAATGGTCACTAAGACCTGGTAAAGATGTGAGCGAAGAGAGCTTATCGGAGTCAGAGGTAAGGATCAGATCGAGTGTATTAGACGAATTGCTGCTATGACGTGTTGGTTGGGCGACTACTTGCGTTAGTCCAAAGGTTAGACACGTGTTTACGAAGTCACTTTCAATGTTATTCTTTGATAGTGTTTTGGCGAGATTAGACCAGGTAATAGCGGGAAAGTTAGTCTCCGAAGAGCAGAATAGGTGACTGACGGTGCGTTGCAGTTACGCATTGAAGAACTGCGTGGAATAAGGCGACAAAAGAAGCGTTGGCGTCGGGGGGCGATAACAGGCGCCGATTATTATAGGCGGGTAAGAGGCATTGGAAATAACAAATATAATTTCTAGGGGCGATGATATCTTTAATTCGATGCATTGGAGATTTCGGTGGGCTGCTATCAGTACGCCACCCCCACGCTTGTCGGTTCGATCCCGCCGGAAAATATTTAAGTAGGAAGAAAGCGAGAGAATTTCAGAGTCGGTGATTGATGATGTGAGCCACGTCTCGGTAAGAACAACAAGGTTAGACTCTGTTGTGTGAATTATATTGCTGAGAGGATCAAGTTTAGGCAAGAGGCTTCTGATATTAGTATATATAAAGGATAAGTAAGAACGGCTAGGTTTCAGACAAGTGTTTCCTACGTGTGTAAAGGGTGGGGGACAACCATCTGATTACTGCGGTCGAAAGTGTAAGTTTTCTTTCCGATGGTTAGTTTTTCATGTCTGAGTTTGAATTTAGTTTCTTCCTGTGCCTTCGGGAATGCGCCTTTTTCACGACGCGACTGCGCATGCGCCCATTCCCTGGCGGCGGTGTCGCGAAACATATTGGAAGGGTCGCTCGCTCCACTCCAGACGGGTCGTGGAAGTGTAAACAAACCGGCTTCCTACGCGGGGTGCGTTGCTGCAGCCGTCGGGCGTTCAGTGCGACGCATTTGGCGATACCTACGAAATGTGTTGCATACGGCAGCAATGCCCAATATGTAAAGGGAAGTAAACTCGGATTTTTTCGCTTTCCGAGCGCTTCCCGGGACAGCCTTCGACGCGAAGCGTGGATAAAAGCAGTTCGCCGGCTCTACGATCGTGCCGCCCTTGGGCACCGTCAAGCACGTCAAGACTGTGCGGGAATCACTTTGTGACAGGTACGGACGAGGTACTGTGTTTAAATGCGTGTGCAGTCGATCACGAAGTGTTTTATTCATGGGCAGGAAGGCCTTGAATGTCACCGCGGCGCTCAGACTTCGTTCCGGCGCTTTTTGCTTTCTCAAGCAAGAAGGCCAAATGGGCAAGTGCTGTGAGCCGCTTTCAACGCGCGATGGAGCGGGCAACGAAAAAGAAGCTACGAGAGCATTCACGCATGGTGTTAAAATTTTGTCATAATCGCCTATGGAAATTTCCTTGTTTATGCCACTACACCCTGGCCAATCCCCCCGTGTGGGTATGTGCAATGTATAAAGAGGCAGAAGAAGAAGAAGGTGCGTTATACGTGTGCTCGAATCATATCCATGATGAAGAGCTCTGCGTGGTATCACCGGAATGGATTAATGTGCGCCTCTCGCGCTCGTCTTTATGGACGCGCATGCTTGTTTAACCTATGCAGCGGTGTGTTGTGGGAAAATACAGTGAAATGCTAGCAGAGCTGCTTTGTTGCGAGTACGCTTGTGCTTTTATAGCTCGTGTAGCTATTCGGCAGCGCTTGAGCACAACGATTGCTTGTGGAAACTGTTGTCTCCAGTCGTTTTGCGTACTACGGCGTGCACGATGTAGTATCCACCTTTCATGAATGGCAGGCATATACAGCGGAAAACGCCAACCTCACTGATCTGGGATATTTCTTTGAACATTATGTTCCGAATGTAGCCTTCATCTCTGAAGCGGCGGCCCTTGCTAGCTGGTGTTCGCATCGCATGCCGGATGATCGGAGATACAGAAGAATTTGCTCTTCGGTGGGCACTACAGCCTGCCTCGGACTTCGCACCAAGCCTTCAGTCAACCCTAGAAATCCTCAAGGTACCAGGTGCTGCCCGGGACACACCATCGTTGATAGATTCCAACAAAACGTGCTCCGCAGCGGCACTCAGTCCGGCCGGGTTGGCGCGCAGTACCCTACCAGTGAGCTTCCAGCGTTGTACGCGAGGTGGCAGCACAGGAAAATGAAAAAGGCGGATTCCACAAGGCGCTTTCTATCGGAGAGAGTACTTAGGCAGTAGTCCTCAGAAATACTGTAACTTCTGCCTTTCAGTTTTTTGGCACATGAAAGAACCTTTTCTTTAACCTTAAAATGCGCAAATTTAACAATTATTGGTCGGTTTCGGTCCGCCCCAAACTTTCCCAGCCTGTGAGCTCTCTCGATATCTAGGGGAGCAAGAGTGGTGTCTAACTGCTCGCTACAGTGTTGGATAATAAGGGCCTCTGACTGCGCCCACGTTTCCCGTTCGTCATCTTTATGGCCAAAAAAAACCAGGTTTGATCTGCGCGACCTGTCGTCCGAATCATCAAGTCTGCTTTTAATAGCAGCAACCTGCTCAGAGTTCTGTTGGGAGAGCGCCTGTACTTCGTTCACTTGTTTCTTTACAGCTGTTATCGATTAACAGTCGGCTTCAATTTTTGCCAGTCGGTTTTTAATTTCCTCAAATGCTTTGTCACTTTGGGAAAGCCTGACGCGGATAGCATTCATTTCTGCGAGAAGTGAGGCTTGGCAGCACCAGTACACCAGCATACCTCGTGCAACGCGCAAATAAGCAGTATTGAGAATTTACCTGCAGCAAGAACAAGCGTCGAAGGTGAGAAGCGGTCGTTATGGTTGGGGTGCTGCCAAGCCCATAGAGCGCGGCGGTGGCTAGTGTCGCGTTTATACATCGGTCAGGTGGGGAGGAGGTTGATCGCTGGCGAATCATCATCGGAAGTAGCGGTGATAGACAGGGGGCGTTTCCATCCGGTGGTGGTGCCGGGCACTGGCGCAACGCTGTCGCTGACGTGGGGGTGGCGGGCGTGATGCAGTGCTGCCGCACATGTTGGGCACCGCGCCGTTCCGGCGTCCAGGACGGCATCCATGAGGGCCTTCCGGCATCCTTCCAGTCGTCGCAGTGGGCGTCGCACCGTAAAAGGCAGATGGACACCTGCAGCAAGAACAAGCGTCGAAGGTGAGAAGCGGTCGTCATGGTTGGGGTGCTGCCAAGCCCATAGAGCGCGGCGGTGGCTGGTGTCGCGTTTATACATCGGTCAGGTGGGGAGGAGGTTGATAGCTGGCGAATCATCATCGGAAGTAGCGGTGATAGACAGGGGGCGTTTCCATCCGGTGGTGGTGCCGGGCACTGGCGCAACGCTGTCGCTGACGTGGGGGTGGCGGGCGTGATGCAGTGCTGCCGCACATGTTGGGCACCGCGCCGTTCCGGCGTCCAGGCCGGCATCCATGAGGGCCTTCCGGCATCCTTCCAGTCGTCGCAGTGGGCGTCGCACCGTAAAAGGCAGATGGACACCTGCAGCAAGAACAAGCGTCGAAGGTGAGAAGCGGTCGTCATGGTTGGGGTGCTGCCAAGTGCTAGGAAAAGATGCGGAATCATGCGTGAATGAAGGAGATCACAGATCACAAGAAACAGCGGCGGGCTTCGACGAACATCTTGGCCACAGCTCAAGATAGCTGTAATTTCCACTTACTCTCTTTGAGGCGGCGCGTGCTTAAATCAGCGCTAGGAAAAGATGCGGGATCACGCGTGAATGAGGGACATCATAGATCACAAGAAACAGCGGCGGGCTTTGAGGAACGCCTTGACCACAGCTCAAGATCGCTGTAATTTCCACTTCCTCTCTTTGAGGCGGCGCGTGCTCAAATCAGTGCTAGGCAATGATGCGGAATCATGCATGAATGACGGAGATCATAGATCACAAGAAACAGCGGCGGGCTTTGAGGAACGTCTTGACCACAGCACAAGATCGCTGTCATTTCCACTTCCTTTCTTTGAGGCGGCGCGTGCTCAAATCAGTGCTAGGCAATGATGCGGAATCACGCGTGATTGATGGAGATCACAGATCACAATAAACAGCGCCGGGCTTCGACGAACGTCTTAAGCACAGCTCAAGATCGCTATAATTTCCAATTCCTCTGAGGTGGCGCGTGCTTCAAATCAGCGCTAGAAAAATATGCGGAATCACGCATGAATGAGGGAGATCACAGATCACAAGAAACCGCGGCGGGATCCGACGAACGTCTTGACTGCAGCTCAAGATAGCTGTAATTTCCACTTCCTCTCTTTGAGGAGGCGCGTGCTTCAAATCAGCGCTAGGGAAAGATGCGGAATGATGCGTGAATGAAGGAGATCACAGATCACAAGACGCAGCGACAAACAGCGACGGGCTTCGGGGAACGTTTTGACCAAAGCTTACGATCGCTGTATTTTCCGATTCCTCTCTTTGAGGCGGCGCGTGCTTCAAATCAGCGATAGGAAAAGATGCGGAATCACGCGTGATTGATGGAGATCACAGATCACAATAAACAGCGCCGGGCTTCGACGAACGTCTTGAGCACAGCTCAAGATCGCTATAATTTCCAATTCCTCTCTTTGAGGCGGCGCGTGCTTCGACGCATCGCTAGAAAAAGATGCGGAATCACGCGTGAATGAGGGAGATCATAGATCACAAGAAACAGCGGCGGGCTTTGAGGAACGCCTTGACCACAGCTCAAGATCGCTGTAATTTCCACTTCCTCTCTTTGAGGCGGTGCGTGCTTCAAATCAGCGCTAGGAAAAGATGCGGAATCATGCATGAATGAAGGAGATCACAGATCACATGATACAGCGGCGGGCTTCGAGGAACGCCATGACCACAGCTCAAGATCACTGTAATTTCCACTTCCTCTCTTTGAGGCGGCGCATGCTTCAAATCAGAGCTCGGCAAAGATGCGGAATCATGCGTGAATGAAGGAGATCACAGATCACAAGATACAGCGGCGGGCTTCGACGAACATCATGGCCATAGCTCAAGATTGCTGTAATTTCGACTTCCTCTCTTTGAGGCAGCCCGTGCTTCAAATCAGCGCTAGGAAAAGATGCGGAATCACGAGTGAATGAGGGAGATCACAGATCACAAAACACAGCGACAAACAGCGACGGGCTTCGGGGAACGTTTTGACAACAGCTCAAGACCGCTGTAATTTCCACTTCCTCTCTTTGAGGCAGCGCGTGCTTCAAATCAGCGCAAGGAAAAGATGCGGAATCACGCGTGAATGAGGGAGATCGCAGATCACAAGACGCAGCGACAAAAAGCGACGGGCTTCGGGGAACGTTTTGACCACAGCTCAAGATCGCTGTAATTTCCACTTCCTCTCTTTGAGGCGGCGCGTGCTTCAAATCAGCGCTAGGAAAAGATGCGGAATCATGCATGAATGACGGAGATCACAGATCACAAGACACAGCGGCAGACTTCGAGGAACGCCATGACCACAGCTTAAGATCACTGTAATTTCCACTTCCTCTCTTTGAGGCGGCGCATGCTTCAAATCAGAGCTCGGCAAAGATGCGGAATCATGCGTGAATGAAGGAGATCACAGATCACAAGATACAGCGGCGGGCTTCGACGAACATCATGGCCATAGCTCAAGATTGCTGTAATTTCGACTTCCTCTCTTTGAGGCAGGGCGTGCTTCAAATCAGCGCTAGGAAAATATGCGGAATCACGAGTGAATGAGGGAGATCACAGATCACAAAACATAGCGACAAACAGCGACGGGCTTCGGGGAACGTTTTGACCACAGCTCAAGATCGCTGTCATATCCACTTCCTCGCTTTGAGGCGGCGCCTGCTTCAAATGAGTGCTAGGAAAAGATGCGGAATCATGCGTGAATGAAGGAGATCACAGATCACAAGAAACAGCGGCGGGCTTCGACGAACATCTTGGCCATAGCTCAAGACCGCTGTAATTTCCACTTCTTCTCTTTGAGGCAGCGCGTGCTTCAAATCACCGCTAGGAAAAGATGCGGAATCACGCGTGAATGAGGGAGATCACAGATCACAAGACACAGCGACAAACAGCGACGGGCTTCGGTGAACGTTTTGACCACAGCTCAAGATCGCTGTCATATCCACTTCCTCGCTTTGAGGCGGCGCCTGCTTCAAATGAGTGCTAGGAAAAGATGCGGAATCATGCGTGAATGAAGGAGATCACAGATCACAAGAAACAGCGGCGGGCTTCGACGAACATCTTGGCCATAGCTCAAGACCGCTGTAATTTCCACTTCCTCTCTTTGAGACAGCGCGTGCTTCAAATCAGCGCTAGGAAAAGATGCGGAATCGCGATGAATGAGGGAGATCACAGATCGCAAGACACAGCGAGAAACAGCGACGGGCTTCGGGGAACGTTTTGACCACAGCTCAAGATCGCTGTCATATCCACTTCCTCGCTTTGAGGCGGCGCCTGCTTCAAATGAGTGCGAGGAAAAGATGCGGAATCATGCGTGAATGAAGGAGATCACAGATCACAAGAAACAGCGGCGGGCTTCGACGAACATCATGGCCATAGCTCAAGACCGCTGTAATTTCCACTTCCTCTCTTTGAGGCAGCGCGTGCTTCAAATCAGCGCTAGGAAAAGATGCGGAATCACGCGTGAATGATGGAGATCACAGATCACTAGACACAGCGACAAACAGCGACGAGCTTCGGAGAACGTTTTGACCACAGCTCAAGATCGCTGTAATTTCCACTTCCTCTCTTTGAGGCGGCGAATGCTTGAAATCAGCGCTAGGCAATGATGCGGAATCATGCGTGAATGAAGGAGATCACAGATCACAAGATACAGCGGCGGGCGTCGACGAACATCTTGGCCATAGCTCAAGATTGCTGTAATTTCTACTTCCTATCTTTGAGGCAGCGCGTGCTTCAAATCAGCGCTAGGAAAAGATGCGGAATCACGCGTGGATGAGGGAGATCACAGATCACTAGACACAGCGACAAACAGCGACGGGCTTCGGGAACGTTTTGACCACAGCTCAAGATCGCTGTCATTTCCACTTCCTCTCTTTGAGGCAGCGCGTGCTTCAAATCAGCGCTAGGAAAAGATGCGGAATCACGCGTGAATGAGGGAGATCACAGATCACTAGACACAGCAACAAACAGCGACGGGCTTCGGAGAACGTTTTGACCACAGCTCAAGATCGCTGTCATTTTCACTTCCTCTCTTTGAGGCGGCGCGTGCTCAAATCAGTGCTAGGCAATGATGCGGAATCATGCATGAATGAACGAGATCAAAGATCACAAGAAACAGCGCCGGGCTTCGACGAACGTCTTGAGCACAGCTCTAGATCGCTATAATTTCCAATTCCTCTCTTTGAGGCGGCGCGTGCTTCAAAGGAGCGCTAGGCAATGGTGCGGAATGATGCGTGAATGAAGGAGATAACAGATCACAATTCACAGCGACAAACAGCGACGGGCTTCGGGGAACGTTTTGACCACAGCTTAAGATCGCTATAATTTCCAATTCCTCTCTTTGAGGCGGCGCGTGCTTCGAAGCAGAGCTAGAAAAAGATGCGGAATCACGCGTGAGTGAGGGAGATCACAGATCACAAGAAACGGCGGCGGTATCCAACGAACATCTTGGCCACAGCTCAAGATCGCTGTAATTTCCACTTCCTCTCTTTGAGGCAGCGCGTGCTTCAAATCAGCGATAGGAAAAGATGCGGAATCACGCGTGAATGAGGGAGATCACAGATCACAAGACACAGCGACAAACAGCGACAGGCTTCGGGGAACGTTTTGACCACAGCTCAAGATCGCTGTCATTTCCACTTCCTCTCTTTGAGGCGGCGCGTGCTTCAAATTAGAGCTAGGTAATGATGCGGAATGACGCGAGAATGAAGGAGATCAAAGATCACAAGAAACAGTGACAGGCTTCGAGGAACGCCTTGACCACAGCTCAAGATCGCTGTAATTTCCACTTCCTCTCTTTGAGGCAGCGCGTGCTTCAAATCAGCGATAGGAAAAGATGCGGAATCACGCGTGAATGGGGAGATCACAGATCACAAGACACAGCGACAAACAGCGACGGGCTTCGGGGAACGTTTTGACCACAGCTCAAGATCGCTGTCATTTCCACTTCCTCTCTTTGAGGCGGCGCGTGCTCAAATCAGTGCTAGGCAATGATGCGGAATCATGCATGAATGAAGGAGATCAAAGATCACAAGACACAGCGCCGGGCTTCGACGAACGTCTTGAGCACAGCTCAAGATCGCTATAATTTCCAATTCCTCTCTTTGAGGCGGCGCGTGCTTCGAAGCAGCGCTAGGCAATGATGCGGAATGATGCGTGAATGAAGGAGATCACAGATCACAAGACACAGCGACAAACAGCGACGGGCTTCGGGGAACGTTTTGACCACAGCTTAAGATCGCTATAATTTCCAATTCCTCTCTTTGAGGCGGCGCGTGCTTCAATGCAGCGCACGGCAATGATGCGGAATGATGCGTGAATGAAGGAGATCACAGATCACAAGGCACAGCGACAAACAGCGACGGGCTTGGGGAACGTTTTGGCCACAGCTCAAGGTCGATGTCATTTCCACTTCCTCTCTTTGAGGCGGCGCGTGCTCAAATCAGTGCTAGGCAATGATGCGGAATCATGCATGAATGAAGCAGATCAAAGATCACAAGAAACAGCGCCGGGCTTCGACGAACGTTTTGACCACAGCTCAAGATCGCTGTCATTTCCACTTCCTCTCTTTGAGGCGGCGCGTGCTCATATCAGTGCTAGGCAACTACGCGGAATCATGCATGAATGCACGAGATCAAAGATCACAAGACACAGCGCCGGGCTTCGACGAACGTCTTGAGCACAGCTCAAGATCGCTATAATTTCCAATTCCTCTTTTTGAGGCGCCGCGTGCTTCAAAGCAGCGCTAGGCAATGATACGGAATGATGCGTGAATGAAGGAGATCACAGATCACAAGACACAGCGACAAACCGCGACGGGCTTAGGGGAACGTTTTGACCACAGCTCAAGATCGCTGTAATTTCCACTTGCTCTCTTTGAGGCAGCGCGTGCTTCAAATCAGCGCTAGGAAAAGATGCGGAATCATGCATGAATGAAGGAGATCAAAGATCACAAGAAACAGCGCCGGGCTTCGACGAACGTCTTGAGCACAGCTCAAGATCGCTATAATTTCCAATTGCTCTCTTTGAGGCGGCGCGTGCTTCAAAGCAGCGCTAGGCAATGATGCGGAATGATGCGTGAATGAAGGAGATCACAGATCACAAGACACAGCGACAAACCGCGACGGGCTTCGGGAAACGTTTTGACCACAGCTTAAGATCGCTGTAATTTCCACTTCCTCTCTTTGAGGCAGCGCGTGCTACAAATCAGCGCTAGGAAAAGATGCGGAATCATGCGGGAATGAGGGAGATCAAAGATCACAAAAACCAGCGGCGGGCTTCGAGGAACGCCTTGACCACAGCTCAAGATCGCTGTAATTTCCACTTCCTCTCTTTGAGGCGGCGCGTGCTCAAATCAGTGCTAGGCAGTGATGCGGAATCATGCATGAATGACGGAGATCATAGATCACAAGAAACAGCGGCGGGCTTTGAGGAACGTCTTGACCACAGCACAAGATCGCTGTCATTTCCACTTCCTCTCTTTGAGGCGTCGCGTACTTCAAATCAGCGCTAGGCAATGATGCGGAATCACGCGTGATTGATGGAGATCACAGATCACAATAAACAGCGCCGGGCTTCGACGAACGTCTTAAGCACAGCTCAAGATCGCTATAATTTCCAATTCCTCTGAGGTGGCGCGTGCTTCAAATCAGCGCTAGAAAAATATGCGGAATCACGCATGAATGAGGGAGATCACAGATCACAAGAAACCGCGGCGGGATCCGACGAACGTCTTGACCGCAGCTCAAGATAGCTGTAATTTCCACTGCCTCTCTTTGAGGCGGCGCGTGCTTCAATGCAGCGCACGGCAATGATGCGGAATGATGCGTGAATGAAGGAGATCACAGATCACAAGGCACAGCGACAAACAGCGACGGGCTTGGGGAACGTTTTGGCCACAGCTCAAGGTCGATGTCATTTCCACTTCCTCTCTTTGAGGCGGCGCGTGCTCAAATCAGTGCTAGGCAATGATGCGGAATCATGAATGAATGAAGCAGATCAAAGATCACAAGAAACAGCGCCGGGCTTCGACGAACGTTTTGACCACAGCTCAAGATCGCTGTCATTTCCACTTCCTCTCTTTGAGGCGGCGCGTGCTCATATCAGTGCTAGGCAACTACGCGGAATCATGCATGAATGCACGAGATCAAAGATCACAAGACACAGCGCCGGGCTTCGACGAACGTCTTGAGCACAGCTCAAGATCGCTATAATTTCCAATTCCTCTTTTTGAGGCGCCGCGTGCTTCAAAGCAGCGCTAGGCAATGATACGGAATGATGCGTGAATGAAGGAGATCACAGATCACAAGACACAGCAACAAACCGCGACGGGCTTAGGGGAACGTTTTGACCACAGCTCAAGATCGCTGTAATTTCCACTTGCTCTCTTTGAGGCAGCGCGTGCTTCAAATCAGCGCTAGGAAAAGATGCGGAATCATGCATGAATGAAGGAGATCAAAGATCACAAGAAACAGCGCCGGGCTTCGACGAACGTCTTGAGCACAGCTCAAGATCGCTATAATTTCCAATTGCTCTCTTTGAGGCGGCGCGTGCTTCAAAGCAGCGCTAGGCAATGATGCGGAATGATGCGTGAATGAAGGAGATCACAGATCACAAGACACAGCGACAAACCGCGACGGGCTTCGGGAAACGTTTTGACCACAGCTTAAGATCGCTGTAATTTCCACTTCCTCTCTTTGAGGCAGCGCGTGCTACAAATCAGCGCTAGGAAAAGATGCGGAATCATGCGGGAATGAGGGAGATCACAGATCAAAAAAACCAGCGGCGGGCTTCGAGGAACGCCTTGACCACAGCTCAAGATCGCTGTAATTTCCACTTCCTCTCTTTGAGGCGGCGCGTGCTCAAATCAGTGCTAGGCAGTGATGCGGAATCATGCATGAATGACGGAGATCATAGATCACAAGAAACAGCGGCGGGCTTTGAGGAACGTCTTGACCACAGCACAAGATCGCTGTCATTTCCACTTCCTCTCTTTGAGGCGTCGCGTACTTCAAATCAGCGCTAGGCAATGATGCGGAATCACGCGTGATTGATGGAGATCACAGATCACAATAAACAGCGCCGGGCTTCGACGAACGTCTTAAGCACAGCTCAAGATCGCTATAATTTCCAATTCCTCTGAGGTGGCGCGTGCTTCAAATCAGCGCTAGAAAAATATGCGGAATCACGCATGAATGAGGGAGATCACAGATCACAAGAAACCGCGGCGGGATCCGACGAACGTCTTGACCGCAGCTCAAGATAGCTGTAATTTCCACTGCCTCTCTTTGAGGCGGCGCGTGCTTCAAATCAGCGCTAGGAAAAGATGCGGAATGATGCGTGAATGAAGGAGATCACAGATCACACGACGCAGCGACAAACAGCGACGGGCTTCGGGGAACGTTTTGACCAAAGCTTAAGATCGCTGTATTTTCCAATTCCTCTCTTTGAGGCGGCGCGTGCTTCAAATCAGCGATAGGAAAAGATGCGGAATCACGCGTGATTGATGGAGATCACAGATCACAAGAAACAGCAGCGGGCTTCGACGAACATCTTGGCCACAGCTCAAGATCGCTGTAATTTCCACTTCCTCTCTTTGAGGCGGCGCGTGCTTCGACGCAGCGCTAGAAAAAGATGCGGAATCACGCGTGAATGAGGGAGATCACAGATCACAAGAAACCGCGGCGGGCTTCGACGAACATCTTGGCCATAGCTCAAGATTGCTGTAATTTCCACTTCCTCTCTTTGAGGCAGCGCGTGCTTCAAATCAGCGCTAGGAAAAGATGCGGGAATCACGCGTGAATGAGGTAGATCACATATCACTAGACACAGCGAAAAACAGCGACGGGCTTCGGGGAACGTTTTGACCACAGCTCAAGATCGCTATCATTTCCACTTCCTCTCTTTGAGGCAGCGCGTGCTTCAAATCAGCGCTAGGAAAAGATGCGGAATCACGCGTGAATGATGGAGATCACAGATCACTAGACACAGCGACAAACAGCGACGGGCTTCGGAGAACGTTTTGACCACAGCTCAAGATCGCTGTAATTTCCACTTCCTCTCTTTGAGGCGGCGAATGCTTGAAATCAGCGCTAGGCAATGATGCGGAATCATGCATGAATGAAGGAGATCACAGATCACATGATACAGCGGCGGGCTTCGAGGAACGCCATGACCACAGCTCAAGATCACTGTAATTTCCACTTCCTCTCTTTGAGGCGGCGCATGCTTCAAATCAGAGCTCGGCAAAGATGCGGAATCATGCGTGAATGAAGGAGATCACAGATCACAAGATACAGCGGCGGGCTTCGACGAACATCATGGCCATAGCTCAAGATTGCTGTAATTTCGACTTCCTCTCTTTGAGGCAGCCCGTGCTTCAAATCAGCGCTAGGAAAAGATGCGGAATCACGAGTGAATGAGGGAGATCACAGATCACAAAACACAGCGACAAACAGCGACGGGCTTCGGGGAACGTTTTGACAACAGCTCAAGACCGCTGTAATTTCCACTTCCTCTCTTTGAGGCAGCGCGTGCTTCAAATCAGCGCAAGGAAAAGATGCGGAATCACGCGTGAATGAGGGAGATCGCAGATCACAAGACGCAGCGACAAAAAGCGACGGGCTTCGGGGAACGTTTTGACCACAGCTCAAGATCGCTGTAATTTCCACTTCCTCTCTTTGAGGCGGCGCGTGCTTCAAATCAGCGCTAGGAAAAGATGCGGAATCATGCATGAATGACGGAGATCACAGATCACAAGACACAGCGGCAGACTTCGAGGAACGCCATGACCACAGCTCAAGATCACTGTAATTTCCACTTCCTCTCTTTGAGGCGGCGCATGCTTCAAATCAGAGCTCGGCAAAGATGCGGAATCATGCGTGAATGAAGGAGATCACAGATCACAAGATACAGCGGCGGGCTTCGACGAACATCATGGCCATAGCTCAAGATTGCTGTAATTTCGACTTCCTCTCTTTGAGGCAGGGCGTGCTTCAAATCAGCGCTAGGAAAATATGCGGAATCACGAGTGAATGAGGGAGATCACAGATCACAAAACATAGCGACAAACAGCGACGGGCTTCGGGGAACGTTTTGACCACAGCTCAAGATCGCTGTCATATCCACTTCCTCGCTTTGAGGCGGCGCCTGCTTCAAATGAGTGCTAGGAAAAGATGCGGAATCATGCGTAAATGAAGGAGATCACAGATCACAAGAAACAGCGGCGGGCTTCGACGAACATCTTGGCCATAGCTCAAGACCGCTGTAATTTCCACTTCCTCTCTTTGAGACAGCGCGTGCTTCAAATCAGCGCTAGGAAAAGATGCGGAATCGCGATGAATGAGGGAGATCACAGATCGCAAGACACAGCGAGAAACAGCGACGGGCTTCGGGGAACGTTTTGACCACAGCTCAAGATCGCTGTCATATCCACTTCCTCGCTTTGAGGCGGCGCCTGCTTCAAATGAGTGCGAGGAAAAGATGCGGAATCATGCGTGAATGAAGGAGATCACAGATCACAAGAAACAGCGGCGGGCTTCGACGAACATCATGGCCATAGCTCAAGACCGCTGTAATTTCCACTTCCTCTCTTTGAGGCAGCGCGTGCTTCAAATCAGCGCTAGGAAAAGATGCGGAATCACGCGTGAATGATGGAGATCACAGATCACTAGACACAGCGACAAACAGCGACGGGCTTCGGAGAACGTTTTGACCACAGCTCAAGATCGCTGTAATTTCCACTTCCTCTCTTTGAGGCGGCGAATGCTTGAAATCAGCGCTAGGCAATGATGCGGAATCATGCGTGAATGAAGGAGATCACAGATCACAAGATACAGCGGCGGGCGTCGACGAACATCTTGGCCATAGCTCAAGATTGCTGTAATTTCTACTTCCTATCTTTGAGGCAGCGCGTGCTTCAAATCAGCGCTAGGAAAAGATGCGGAATCACGCGTGGATGAGGGAGATCACAGATCACTAGACACAGCGACAAACAGCGACGGGCTTCGGGAACGTTTTGACCACAGCTCAAGATCGCTGTCATTTCCACTTCCTCTCTTTGAGGCAGCGCGTGCTTCAAATCAGCGCTAGGAAAAGATGCGGAATCACGCGTGAATGAGGGAGATCACAGATCACTAGACACAGCAACAAACAGCGACGGGCTTCGGAGAACGTTTTGACCACAGCTCAAGATCGCTGTCATTTTCACTTCCTCTCTTTGAGGCGGCGCGTGCTCAAATCAGTGCTAGGCAATGATGCGGAATCATGCATGAATGAACGAGATCAAAGATCACAAGAAACAGCGCCGGGCTTCGACGAACGTCTTGAGCACAGCTCTAGATCGCTATAATTTCCAATTCCTCTCTTTGAGGCGGCGCGTGCTTCAAAGCAGCGCTAGGCAATGGTGCGGAATGATGCGTGAATGAAGGAGATAACAGATCACAATTCACAGCGACAAACAGCGACGGGCTTCGGGGAACGTTTTGACCACAGCTTAAGATCGCTATAATTTCCAATTCCTCTCTTTGAGGCGGCGCGTGCTTCGAAGCAGAGCTAGAAAAAGATGCGGAATCACGCGTGAGTGAGGGAGATCACAGATCACAAGAAACGGCGGCGGTATCCGACGAACATCTTGGCCACAGCTCAAGATCGCTGTAATTTCCACTTCCTCTCTTTGAGGCAGCGCGTGCTTCAAATCAGCGATAGGAAAAGATGCGGAATCACGCGTGAATGAGGGAGATCACAGATCACAAGACACAGCGACAAACAGCGACAGGCTTCGGGGAACGTTTTGACCACAGCTCAAGATCGCTGTCATTTCCACTTCCTCTCTTTGAGGCGGCGCGTGCTTCAAATTAGAGCTAGGTAATGATGCGGAATGACGCGAGAATGAAGGAGATCAAAGATCACAAGAAACAGTGACAGGCTTCGAGGAACGCCTTGACCACAGCTCAAGATCGCTGTAATTTCCACTTCCTCTCTTTGAGGCAGCGCGTGCTTCAAATCAGCGATAGGAAAAGATGCGGAATCACGCGTGAATGGGGAGATCACAGATCACAAGACACAGCGACAAACAGCGACGGGCTTCGGGGAACGTTTTGACCACAGCTCAAGATCGCTGTCATTTCCACTTCCTCTCTTTGAGGCGGCGCGTGCTCAAATCAGTGCTAGGCAATGATGCGGAATCATGCATGAATGAAGGAGATCAAAGATCAAAGACACAGCGCCGGGCTTCGACGAACGTCTTGAGCACAGCTCAAGATCGCTATAATTTCCAATTCCTCTCTTTGAGGCGGCACGTGCTTCGAAGCAGCGCTAGGCAATGATGCGGAATGATGCGTGAATGAAGGAGATCACAGATCACAAGACACAGCGACAAACAGCGACGGGCTTCGGGGAACGTTTTGACCACAGCTTAAGATCGCTATAATTTCCAATTCCTCTCTTTGAGGCGGCGCGTGCTTCAATGCAGCGCACGGCAATGATGCGGAATGATGCGTGAATGAAGGAGATCACAGATCACAAGGCACAGCGACAAACAGCGACGGGCTTGGGGAACGTTTTGGCCACAGCTCAAGGTCGATGTCATTTCCACTTCCTCTCTTTGAGGCGGCGCGTGCTCAAATCAGTGCTAGGCAATGATGCGGAATCATGCATGAATGAAGCAGATCAAAGATCACAAGAAACAGCGCCGGGCTTCGACGAACGTTTTGAGCACAGCTCAAGATCGCTATAATTTCCAATTCCTCTTTTTGAGGCGCCGCGTGCTTCAAAGCAGCGCTAGGCAATGATACGGAATGATGCGTGAATGAAGGAGATCACAGATCACAAGACACAGCGACAAACCGCGACGGGCTTAGGGGAACGTTTTGACCACAGCTCAAGATCGCTGTAATTTCCACTTGCTCTCTTTGAGGCAGCGCGTGCTTCAAATCAGCGCTAGGAAAAGATGCGGAATCATGCATGAATGAAGGAGATCAAAGATCACAAGAAACAGCGCCGGGCTTCGACGAACGTCTTGAGCACAGCTCAAGATCGCTATAATTTCCAATTGCTCTCTTTGAGGCGGCGCGTGCTTCAAAGCAGCGCTAGGCAATGATGCGGAATGATGCGTGAATGAAGGAGATCACAGATCACAAGACACAGCGACAAACCGCGACGGGCTTCGGGAAACGTTTTGACCACAGCTTAAGATCGCTGTAATTTCCACTTCCTCTCTTTGAGGCAGCGCGTGCTACAAATCAGCGCTAGGAAAAGATGCGGAATCATGCGGGAATGAGGGAGATCAAAGATCACAAAAACCAGCGGCGGGCTTCGAGGAACGCCTTGACCACAGCTCAAGATCGCTGTAATTTCCACTTCCTCTCTTTGAGGCGGCGCGTGCTCAAATCAGTGCTAGGCAGTGATGCGGAATCATGCATGAATGACGGAGATCATAGATCACAAGAAACAGCGGCGGGCTTTGAGGAACGTCTTGACCACAGCACAAGATCGCTGTCATTTCCACTTCCTCTCTTTGAGGCGTCGCGTACTTCAAATCAGCGCTAGGCAATGATGCGGAATCACGCGTGATTGATGGAGATCACAGATCACAATAAACAGCGCCGGGCTTCGACGAACGTCTTAAGCACAGCTCAAGATCGCTATAATTTCCAATTCCTCTGAGGTGGCGCGTGCTTCAAATCAGCGCTAGAAAAATATGCGGAATCACGCATGAATGAGGGAGATCACAGATCACAAGAAACCGCGGCGGGATCCGACGAACGTCTTGACCGCAGCTCAAGAAAGCTGTAATTTCCACTGCCTCTCTTTGAGGCGGCGCGTGCTTCAATGCAGCGCACGGCAATGATGCGGAATGATGCGTGAATGAAGGAGATCACAGATCACAAGGCACAGCGACAAACAGCGACGGGCTTGGGGAACGTTTTGGCCACAGCTCAAGGTCGATGTCATTTCCACTTCCTCTCTTTGAGGCGGCGCGTGCTCAAATCAGTGCTAGGCAATGATGCGGAATCATGAATGAATGAAGCAGATCAAAGATCACAAGAAACAGCGCCGGGCTTCGACGAACGTTTTGACCACAGCTCAAGATCGCTGTCATTTCCACTTCCTCTCTTTGAGGCGGCGCGTGCTCATATCAGTGCTAGGCAACTACGCGGAATCATGCATGAATGCACGAGATCAAAGATCACAAGACACAGCGCCGGGCTTCGACGAACGTCTTGAGCACAGCTCAAGATCGCTATAATTTCCAATTCCTCTTTTTGAGGCGCCGCGTGCTTCAAAGCAGCGCTAGGCAATGATACGGAATGATGCGTGAATGAAGGAGATCACAGATCACAAGACACAGCGACAAACCGCGACGGGCTTAGGGGAACGTTTTGACCACAGCTCAAGATCGCTGTAATTTCCACTTGCTCTCTTTGAGGCAGCGCGTGCTTCAAATCAGCGCTAGGAAAAGATGCGGAATCATGCATGAATGAAGGAGATCAAAGATCACAAGAAACAGCGCCGGGCTTCGACGAATGTCTTGAGCACAGCTCAAGATCGCTATAATTTCCAATTGCTCTCTTTGAGGCGGCGCGTGCTTCAAAGCAGCGCTAGGCAATGATGCGGAATGATGCGTGAATGAAGGAGATCACAGATCACAAGACACAGCGACAAACCGCGACGGGCTTCGGGAAACGTTTTGACCACAGCTTAAGATCGCTGTAATTTCCACTTCCTCTCTTTGAGGCAGCACGTGCTACAAATCAGCGCTAGGAAAAGATGCGGAATCATGCGGGAATGAGGGAGATCAAAGATCACAAAAACCAGCGGCGGGCTTCGAGGAACGCCTTGACCACAGCTCAAGATCGCTGTAATTTCCACTTCCTCTCTTTGAGGCGGCGCGTGCTCAAATCAGTGCTAGGCAGTGATGCGGAATCATGCATGAATGACGGAGATCATAGATCACAAGAAACAGCGGCGGGCTTTGAGGAACGTCTTGACCACAGCACAAGATCGCTGTCATTTCCACTTCCTCTCTTTGAGGCGTCGCGTACTTCAAATCAGCGCTAGGCAATGATGCGGAATCACGCGTGATTGATGGAGATCACAGATCACAATAAACAGCGCCGGGCTTCGACGAACGTCTTAAGCACAGCTCAAGATCGCTATAATTTCCAATTCCTCTGAGGTGGCGCGTGCTTCAAATCAGCGCTAGAAAAATATGCGGAATCACGCATGAATGAGGGAGATCACAGATCACAAGAAACCGCGGCGGGATCCGACGAACGTCTTGACCGCAGCTCAAGATAGCTGTAATTTCCACTGCCTCTCTTTGAGGCGGCGCGTGCTTCAATGCAGCGCACGGCAATGATGCGGAATGATGCGTGAATGAAGGAGATCACAGATCACAAGGCACAGCGACAAACAGCGACGGGCTTGGGGAACGTTTTGGCCACAGCTCAAGGTCGATGTCATTTCCACTTCCTCTCTTTGAGGCGGCGCGTGCTCAAATCAGTGCTAGGCAATGATGCGGAATCATGAATGAATGAAGCAGATCAAAGATCACAAGAAACAGCGCCGGGCTTCGACGAACGTTTTGACCACAGCTCAAGATCGCTGTCATTTCCACTTCCTCTCTTTGAGGCGGCGCGTGCTCATATCAGTGCTAGGCAACTACGCGGAATCATGCATGAATGCACGAGATCAAAGATCACAAGACACAGCGCCGGGCTTCGACGAACGTCTTGAGCACAGCTCAAGATCGCTATAATTTCCAATTCCTCTTTTTGAGGCGCCGCGTGCTTCAAAGCAGCGCTAGGCAATGATACGGAATGATGCGTGAATGAAGGAGATCACAGATCACAAGACACAGCGACAAACCGCGACGGGCTTCGGGAAACGTTTTGACCACAGCTTAAGATCGCTGTAATTTCCACTTCCTCTCTTTGAGGCAGCACGTGCTACAAATCAGCGCTAGGAAAAGATGCGGAATCATGCGGGAATGAGGGAGATCAAAGATCACAAAAACCAGCGGCGGGCTTCGAGGAACGCCTTGACCACAGCTCAAGATCGCTGTAATTTCCACTTCCTCTCTTTGAGGCGGCGCGTGCTCAAATCAGTGCTAGGCAGTGATGCGGAATCATGCATGAATGACGGAGATCATAGATCACAAGAAACAGCGGCGGGCTTTGAGGAACGTCTTGACCACAGCACAAGATCGCTGTCATTTCCACTTCCTCTCTTTGAGGCGTCGCGTACTTCAAATCAGCGCTAGGCAATGATGCGGAATCACGCGTGATTGATGGAGATCACAGATCACAATAAACAGCGCCGGGCTTCGACGAACGTCTTAAGCACAGCTCAAGATCGCTATAATTTCCAATTCCTCTGAGGTGGCGCGTGCTTCAAATCAGCGCTAGAAAAATATGCGGAATCACGCATGAATGAGGGAGATCACAGATCACAAGAAACCGCGGCGGGATCCGACGAACGTCTTGACCGCAGCTCAAGATAGCTGTAATTTCCACTGCCTCTCTTTGAGGCGGCGCGTGCTTCAATGCAGCGCACGGCAATGATGCGGAATGATGCGTGAATGAAGGAGATCACAGATCACAAGGCACAGCGACAAACAGCGACGGGCTTGGGGAACGTTTTGGCCACAGCTCAAGGTCGATGTCATTTCCACTTCCTCTCTTTGAGGCGGCGCGTGCTCAAATCAGTGCTAGGCAATGATGCGGAATCATGAATGAATGAAGCAGATCAAAGATCACAAGAAACAGCGCCGGGCTTCGACGAACGTTTTGACCACAGCTCAAGATCGCTGTCATTTCCACTTCCTCTCTTTGAGGCGGCGCGTGCTCATATCAGTGCTAGGCAACTACGCGGAATCATGCATGAATGCACGAGATCAAAGATCACAAGACACAGCGCCGGGCTTCGACGAACGTCTTGAGCACAGCTCAAGATCGCTATAATTTCCAATTCCTCTTTTTGAGGCGCCGCGTGCTTCAAAGCAGCGCTAGGCAATGATACGGAATGATGCGTGAATGAAGGAGATCACAGATCACAAGACACAGCGACAAACCGCGACGGGCTTAGGGGAACGTTTTGACCACAGCTCAAGATCGCTGTAATTTCCACTTGCTCTCTTTGAGGCAGCGCGTGCTTCAAATCAGCGCTAGGAAAAGATGCGGAATCATGCATGAATGAAGGAGATCAAAGATCACAAGAAACAGCGTCGGGCTTCGACGAACGTCTTGAGCACAGCTCAAGATCGCTATAATTTCCAATTGCTCTCTTTGAGGCGGCGCGTGCTTCAAAGCAGCGCTAGGCAATGATACGGAATGATGCGTGAATGAAGGAGATCACAGATCACAAGACACAGCGACAAACCGCGACGGGCTTAGGGGAACGCCTTGACCACAGCTCAAGATCGCTGTAATTTCCACTTCCTCTCTTTGAGGCGGCGCGTGCTCAAATCAGTGCTAGGCAGTGATGCGGAATCATGCATGAATGACGGAGATCATAGATCACAAGAAACAGCGGCGGGCTTTGAGGAACGTCTTGACCACAGCACAAGATCGCTGTCATTTCCACTTCCTCTCTTTGAGGCGTCGCGTACTTCAAATCAGCGCTAGGCAATGATGCGGAATCACGCGTGATTGATGGAGATCACAGATCACAATAAACAGCGCCGGGCTTCGACGAACGTCTTAAGCACAGCTCGAGATCGCTATAATTTCCAATTCCTCTGAGGTGGCGCGTGCTTCAAATCAGCGCTAGAAAAATATGCGGAATCACGCATGAATGAGGGAGATCACAGATCACAAGAAACCGCGGCGGGATCCGACGAACGTCTTGACCGCAGCTCAAGATAGCTGTAATTTCCACTGCCTCTCTTTGAGGCGGCGCGTGCTTCAAATCAGCGCTAGGAAAAGATGCGGAATGATGCGTGAATGAAGGAGATCACAGATCACACGACGCAGCGACAAACAGCGACGGGCTTCGGGGAACGTTTTGACCAAAGCTTAAGATCGCTGTATTTTCCGATTCCTCTCTTTGAGGCGGCGCGTGCTTCAAATCAGCGATAGGAAAAGATGCGGAATCACGCGTGATTGATGGAGATCACAGATCACAAGAAACAGCAGCGGGCTTCGACGAACATCTTGGCCACAGCTCAAGATCGCTGTAATTTCCACTTCCTCTCTTTGAGGCGGCGCGTGCTTCGACGCAGCGCTAGAAAAAGATGCGGAATCACGCGTGAATGAGGGAGATCACAGATCACAAAAACCGCGGCGGGCTTCGACGAACATCTTGGCCATAGCTCAAGATTGCTGTAATTTCCACTTCCTCTCTTTGAGGCAGCGCGTGCTTCAAATCAGCGCTAGGAAAAGATGCGGGAATCACGCGTGAATGAGGTAGATCACATATCACTAGACACAGCGAAAAACAGCGACGGGCTTCGGGGAACGTTTTGACCACAGCTCAAGATCGCTATCATTTCCACTTCCTCTCTTTGAGGCAGCGCGTGCTTCAAATCAGCGCTAGGAAAAGATGCGGAATCACGCGTGAATGATGGAGATCACAGATCACTAGACACAGCGACAAACAGCGACGGGCTTCGGAGAACGTTTTGACCACAGCTCAAGATCGCTGTAATTTCCACTTCCTCTCTTTGAGGCGGCGAATGCTTGAAATCAGCGCTAGGCAATGATGCGGAATCATGCGTGAATGAAGGAGATCACAGATCACAAGATACAGCGGCGGGCGTCGACGAACATCTTGGCCATAGCTCAAGATTGCTGTAATTTCTACTTCCTATCTTTGAGGCAGCGCGTGCTTCAAATCAGCGCTAGGAAAAGATGCGGAATCACGCGTGGATGAGGGAGATCACAGATCACTAGACACAGCGACAAACAGCGACGGGCTTCGGGAACGTTTTGACCACAGCTCAAGATCGCTGTCATTTCCACTTCCTCTCTTTGAGGCAGCGCGTGCTTCAAATCAGCGCTAGGAAAAGATGCGGAATCACGCGTGAATGAGGGAGATCACAGATCACTAGACACAGCAACAAACAGCGACGGGCTTCGGGGAACGTTTTGACCACAGCTCAAGATCGCTGTCATTTCCACTTCCTCTCTTTGAGGCGGCGCGTGCTCAAATCAGTGCTAGGCAATGATGCGGAATCATGCATGAATGAACGAGATCAAAGATCACAAGAAACAGCGCCGGGCTTCGACGAACGTCTTGAGCACAGCTCTAGATCGCTATAATTTCCAATTCCTCTCTTTGAGGCGGCGCGTGCTTCAAAGCAGCGCTAGGCAATGGTGCGGAATGATGCGTGAATGAAGGAGATAACAGATCACAATTCACAGCGACAAACAGCGACGGGCTTCGGGGAACGTTTTGACCACAGCTTAAGATCGCTATAATTTCCAATTCCTCTCTTTGAGGCGGCGCGTGCTTCGAAGCAGAGCTAGAAAAAGATGCGGAATCACGCGTGAGTGAGGGAGATCACAGATCACAAGAAACCGCGGCGGTATCCGACGAACATCTTGGCCACAGCTCAAGATCGCTGTAATTTCCACTTCCTCTCTTTGAGGCAGCGCGTGCTTCAAATCAGCGATAGGAAAAGATGCGGAATCACGCGTGAATGAGGGAGATCACAGATCACAAGACACAGCGACAAACAGCGACAGGCTTCGGGGAACGTTTTGACCACAGCTCAAGATCGCTGTCATTTCCACTTCCTCTCTTTGAGGCGGCGCGTGCTTCAAATTAGAGCTAGGTAATGATGCGGAATGACGCGAGAATGAAGGAGATCAAAGATCACAAGAAACAGTGACAGGCTTCGAGGAACGCCTTGACCACAGCTCAAGATCGCTGTAATTTCCACTTCCTCTCTTTGAGGCAGCGCGTGCTTCAAATCAGCGATAGGAAAAGATGCGGAATCACGCGTGAATGGGGAGATCACAGATCACAAGACACAGCGACAAACAGCGACGGGCTTCGGGGAACGTTTTGACCACAGCTCAAGATCGCTGTCATTTCCACTTCCTCTCTTTGATGCGGCGCGTGCTCAAATCAGTGCTAGGCAATGATGCGGAATCATGCATGAATGAAGGAGATCAAAGATCACAAGACACAGCGCCGGGCTCTGACGAACGTCTTGAGCACAGCTCAAGATCGCTATAATTTCCAATTCCTCTCTTTGAGGCGGCGCGTGCTTCGAAGCAGCGCTAGGCAATGATGCGGAATGATGCGTGAATGAAGGAGATCACAGATCACAAGACACAGCGACAAACAGCGACGGGCTTCGGGGAACGTTTTGACCACAGCTTATGATCGCTATAATTTCCAATTCCTCTTTTTGAGGCGCCGCGTGCTTCAAAGCAGCGCTAGGCAATGATACGGAATGATGCGTGAATGAAGGAGATCACAGATCACAAGACACAGCGACAAACCGCGACGGGCTTAGGGGAACGTTTTGACCACAGCTCAAGATCGCTGTAATTTCCACTTGCTCTCTTTGAGGCAGCGCGTGCTTCAAATCAGCGCTAGGAAAAGATGCGGAATCATGCATGAATGAAGGAGATCAAAGATCACAAGAAACAGCGCCGGGCTTCGACGAACGTCTTGAGCACAGCTCAAGATCGCTATAATTTCCAATTGCTCTCTTTGAGGCGGCGCGTGCTTCAAATCAGCGCTAGGAAATGATGCGGAATCACGCGTTAATGAGGGAGATCACAGATCACAAGAACCAGCGGCGGGATTCGAGGAACGTCTTGACCACAGCTCAAGATCGCTGTCATTTCCACTTCCTCTCTTTGAGGCGGCGCGTGCTTCAAATCAGAGCTAGGTAATGATGCGGAATGACGCGTTAATGAGGGAGATCACAGATCACAAGAAACAGCAGCGGGCTTCGACGAACATCTTGGCCACAGCTCAAGATCGCTGTAATTTCCACTTCCTCTCTTTGAGGCAGCGCGTGCTTCAAATCAGCGATAGGAAAAGATGCGGAATCACGCGTGAATGAGGGAGATCACAGATCACAAGACACAGCGAAAAACAGCGACAGGCTTCGGGGAACGTTTTGACCACAGCTCAAGATCGCTGTAATTTCCACTTCCTCTCTTTGAGGCAGCGCGTACTTCAAATCAGCGATAGGAAAAGATGCGGAATCATGCATGAATGAAGCAGATGAAAGATCACAAGAAACAGCGCCGGGCTTCGACGAACGTTTTGACCACAGCTCAAGATCGCTGTCATTTCCGCTTCCTCTTTTTGAGGCAGCGCGTGCTCAAATCAGTGCTAGGCAACGATGCGGAATCATGCATGAATGAACGAGATCAAAGATCACAAGACACAGCGCCGGGCTTCGACGAACGTCTTGAGCACAGCTCAAGATCGCTATAATTTACAATTCCTCTCTTTCAGGCGGCGCGTGCTTCAAAGCAGCGCTATAGGCAATGATCCGGAATGATGCGTGAATGAAGGAGATCACAGATCACAAGACACAGCGACAAACCGCGACGGGCTTCGGGGAACGTTTTGACCACAGCTTAAGATCGCTGTAATTTCCACTTCCTCTCTTTGCGGCAGCGCGTGCTTCAAATCAGCGCTAGGAAAAGATGCGGAATCACGCGTGAATGAGGGAGATCACAGATCACAAGACACAGCGACAAACAGCGACGGGCTTCGGGGAACGTTTTGACCAAAACTCAAGATCGCTGTAATTTCCACTTCCTCTATTTGAGGCGGCGCGTGCTTCAAATCAGCGATAGGCAATGATGCGGAATCACGCGTTAATGAGGGAGATCACAGATCACAAGATACAGCGGCGGGCTTCGACGAACGTCTTGACCATAGCTCAAGATTACTGTCATTTCTACTTCTCTTTCAGGCGGCGCGTGCTTCAAATCACTGCTAGGCATAATGCCGAATCATGCGGGAATGAGGGAGATCACAGATCACAAGAACCAGCGGCGGGCTTCGACGAACGTCTAGACCACAGCTCGAGATCACTGTATTTTCCTCTTCCTCTGTTTGAGGCGGCGCGTGCTTCAAATCATCACTAGGCAATGATGCGGAATCATGCGTGAATGAAGGAGATCACAGATCACAAGAAACAGCAGCGGGCTTCGACGAACATCTTGGCCACAGCTCAAGATCGCTGTAATTTCCACTTCCTCTCATTGAGAAAGCGCGTGCTTCAAATCAGCGATAGGAAAAGATGCGGAATCACGCGTGAATGAGGGAGATCACAGATCACAAGACACAGCGACAAACAGCGACAGGCTTCGGGGAACGTTTTGACCACAGCTTAAGATCGCTGTCATTTCCACTTCCTCTCTTTGAGGCGGCGCGTGCTTCAAATCAGAGCTAGGTAATGATGCGGAATGACGCGTGAATGAAGGAGATCAAAGATCACAAGAAACAGCGGTAGGCTTCGAGGAACGCCTTGACCACAGCTCAAGATCGATGTAATTTCCACTTCCTCTCTTTGAGGCAGCGCGTGCTTCAAATCAGCGATAGGAAAAGATGCGGAATCATGCGTGAATGAGGGAGATCACAGATCACAAGACACAGCGACAAACAGCGACGGGCTTCGGGGAACGTTTTGACCACAGCTCAAGATCGCTGTCATTTCCACTTCCTCTCTTTGAGGCGGCGCGTGCTCAAGTCAGTGCTAGGCAATGATGCGGAATCATGCATGAATGAAGCAGATCAAAGATCACAAGAAAAAGCCGGGCTTCGACGAACGTTTTGACCACAGCTCAAGATCGCTGTCATTTCCGCTTCCTCTCTTTGACGCGGCGCGTGCACAAATCAGTGCTAGGCAACGATGCGGAATCATGCATGAATGAACGAGATCAAAGATCACAAGACACAGCGCCGGGCTTCGACGAACGTCTTGAGCACAGCTCAAGATCGCTATAATTTCCAATTCCTCTCTTTGAGGCGGCGCGTGCTTCAAAGCAGCGCTAGGCAATGATGCGAAATGATGCGTGAATGAAGGAAATCACAGATCACAAGACACAGCGACAAACCGCGACGGGCTTCGGGGAACGTTTTGACCACAGCTCAAGATCGCTGTAATTTCCACTTCCTCTCTTTGAGGCAGCGCGTGCTTCAAATCAGCGCTAGGAAAAGATGCGGAATCATGCAGGAATGAAGGAGATCAAACATCATAAGAAACAGCGCCGGGCTTCGACGAACGTCTTGAGCACAGCTCAAGATCGCTATAATTTCCAATTCCTCTCTTTGAGGCGGCGCGTGCTTCAAAGCAGCGCTATAGGCAATGATGCGGAATGATGCGTGAATGAAGGAAATCACAGATCACAAGACACAGCGACAAACCGCGACGGGCTTCGGGGAACGATTTGACCACAGCTTAAGATCGCTGTAATTTCCACTTCCTCTCTTTGAGGCAGCGCGCGCTTCAAATCAGCGCTAGGAAAAGATGCGGAATCACGCGTTAATGAGGGAGATCACAGATCACAAGATACAGCGGCGGGCTTCGAGGAACGCCTTGACCACGGCTCAAGATCGCTGTAATTTCCACTTCCTCTCTTTGAGGCAGCGCGTGCTACAAATCAGCGCTAGGAAAAGATGCGGAATCATGCGGGAATGAGGGAGATCACAGATCACAAAAACCAGCGGCGGGCTTCGAGGAACGCCTTGACCACAGCTCAAGATCGCTGTAATTTCCACTTCCTCTCTTTGAGGCAGCGCGTGCTTCAAATCAGCGCTAGGAAATGATGCGGAATCACGCGTTAATGAGGGAGATCACAGATCACAAGAACCAGCGGCGGGATTCGAGGAACGTCTTGACCACAGCTCAAAATCGCTGTAATTTCCACTTCCTCTCTTTGAGGCGGCGCGTGCTTCAAATCAGCGCTAGGCAATCATGCGGAATCATGCGTGAATGAAGGAGATCACAGATCACAAGATACAGCGGCGGGATTCGACGAACATCTTGGCCATAGCTCAAGATTGCTGTAATTTCCACTTCCTCTCTTTGAGGCAGTGCGTGCTTCAAATCAGCGCTAGGAAAAGATGCGGAATCACGCGTGAATGAGGGAGATCACAGATCACAATACACAGCGATAAACAGCGACGGGCTTCGGGGAACGTTTCGACCACAGCACAAGATCGCTGTAATTTCCACTTCCTCTCTTTGAGGAAGCGCGTGCTTCAAATCAGCGATAGGAAAAGATGCGGAATCACGCGTGAATGAGGGAGATCACAGATCACAAGACACAGCGAAAAACAGCGACAGGCTTCGGGGAACGTTTTGACCACAGCTCAAGATCGCTGTAATTTCCACTTCCTCTCTTTGAGGCAGCGCGTACTTAAAATCAGCGATAGGAAAAGATGCGGAATCATGCATGAATGAAGCAGATGAAAGATCACAAGAAACAGCGCCGGGCTTCGACGAACGTTTTGACCACAGCTCAAGATCGCTGTCATTTCCGCTTCCTCTTTTTGAGGCGGCGCGTGCTCAAATCAGTGCTAGGCAACGATGCGGAATCATGCATGAATGAACGAGATCAAAGATCACAAGACACAGCGCCGGGCTTCGACGAACGTCTTGAGCACAGCTCAAGATCGCTATAATTTCCAATTCCTCTCTTTCAGGCGGCGCGTGCTTCAAAGCAGCGCTATAGGCAATGATGCGGAATGATGCGTGAATGAAGGAGATCACAGATCACAAGACACAGCGACAAACCGCGACGGGCTTCGGAGAACGTTTTGACCACAGCTTAAGATCGCTGTAATTTCCACTTCCTCTCTTTGAGGCAGCGCGTGCTTCAAATCAGCGCTAGGAAAAGATGCGGAATCACGCGTGAATGAGGGAGATCACAGATCACAAGACACAGCGACAAACAGCGACGGGCTTCGGGGAACGTTTTGACCAAAACTCAAGATCGCTGTAATTTCCACTTCCTCTATTTGAGGCGGCGCGTGCTTCAAATCAGCGACAGGCAATGATGCGGAATCACGCGTTAATGAGGGAGATCACAGATCACAAGATACAGCGGCGGGCTTGGACGAACGTCTTGACCATAGCTCAAGATTACTGTCATTTCTACATCTCTTTCAGGCGGCGCGTGCTTCAAATCACTGCTAGGCATAATGCCGAAACATGCGGGAATGAGGGAGATCACAGATCACAAGAACCAGCGGCGGGCTTCGACGAACGTCTTGACCACAGCTCGAGATCACTGTATTTTCCTCTTCCTCTGTTTGAGGCGGCGCGTGCTTCAAATCATCACTAGGCAATGATGCGGAATCATGCGTGAATGAAGGAGATCACAGATCACAAGAAACAGCAGCGGGCTTCGACGAACATCTTGGCCACAGCTCAAGATCGCTGTAATTTCCACTTCCTCTCATTGAGAAAGCGCGTGCTTCAAATCAGCGATAGGAAAAGATGCGGAATCACGCGTGAATGAAGGAGATCACAGATCACAAGACACAGCGACAAACAGCGACGGGCTTCGGGGAACGTTTTGACCACAGCTCAAGATCGCTGTCATTTCCATTTCCTCTCTTTGAGGCGGCGCGTGCTTCAAATCAGAGCTAGGTAATGATGCGGAATGGCGCGTGAATGAAGGAGATCAAAGATCACAAGAAACAGCGGCAGGCTTCGAGGAACGCCTTGACCACAGCTCAAGATCGCTGTAATTTCCACTTCCTCTCTTTGAGGCGGCTCGTGCTTCAAATCATCACTAGGCAATAATGCGGAATCACGCGTTAATGAGGGAGATCACAGATCACAAGAAACAGCAGCGGGCTTCGACGAACATCTTGGCCACAGCTCAAGATCGCTGTAATTTCCACTTCCTCTCTTTGAGGCAGCGCGTGCTTCAAATCAGCGATAGGAAAAGATGCGGAATCACGCGTGAATGAGGGAGATCACAGATCACAAGACACAGCGACAAACAGCGACAGGCTTCGGGGAACGTTTTGACCACAGCTTAAGATCGCTGTCATTTCCACTTCCTCTCTTTGAGGCGGCGCGTGCTTCAAATCAGAGCTAGGTAATGATGCGGAATGACGCGTGAATGAAGGAGATCAAAGATCACAAGAAACAGCGGCAGGCTTCGAGGAACGCCTTGACCACAGCTCAAGATCGATGTAATTTCCACTTCCTCTCTTTGAGGCAGCGCGTGCTTCAAATCAGCGATAGGAAAAGATGCGGAATCATGCGTGAATGAGGGAGATCACAGATCACAAGACACAGCGACAAACAGCGACGGGCTTCGGGGAACGTTTTGACCACAGCTCAAGATCGCTCTCATTTCCACTTCCTCTCTTTGAGGCGGCGCGTGCTCAAGTCAGTGCTAGGCAATGATGCGGAATCATGCATGAATGAAGCAGATCAAAGATCACAAGAAAACGCCGGGCTTCGACGAACGTTTTGACCACAGCTCAAGATCGCTGTCATTTCCGCTTCCTCTCTTTGACTCGGCGCGTGAACAAATCAGTGCTAGGCAACGATGCGGAATCATGCATGAATGAACGAGATCAAAGATCACAAGACACAGCGCCGGGCTTCGACGAACGTCTTGAGCACAGCTCAAGATCGCTATAATTTCTAATTCCTCTCTTTGAGGCGGCGCGTGCTTCAAAGCAGCGCTAGGCAATGATGCGGAATGATGCGTGAATGAAGGAAATCACAGATCACAAGACACAGCGACAAACCGCGACGGGCTTCGGGGAACGTTTTGACCACAGCTCAAGATCGCTGTAATTTCCGTTTCCTCTCTTTGAGGCAGCGCGTGCTTCAAATCAGCGCTAGGAAAAGATGCGGAATCATGCAGGAATGAAGGAGATCAAACATCACAAGAAACAGCGCCGGGCTTCGACGAACGTCTTGAGCACAGCTCAAGATCACTATAATTTCCAATTCCTCTCTTTGAGGCGGCGCGTGCTTCAAAGCAGCGCTATAGGCAATGATGCGGAATGATGCGTGAATGAAGGAGATCACAGATCACAAGACACAGCGACAAACCGCGACGGGCTTCGGGGAACATTTTGACCACAGCTTAAGATCGCTATAATTTCCACTTCCTCTCTTTGAGGCAGCGCGTGCTTCAAATCAGCGCTAGGAAAAGATGCGGAATCACGCGTTAATGAGGGAGATCACAGATCACAAGATACAGCGGCGGGCTTCGAGCAACGCCTTGACCACAGCTCAACATCGCTGTAATTTCAACTTCCTCTCTTTGAGGCAGCGCGTGCTTCAAATCAGCGCCAGTAAATGATGCGGAATCACGCGTTAATGAGGGAGATCACAGATCACAAGAACCAGCGGCGGGCTTCGGGGAACGTTTTGACCACAGCTCAAGATCGCTGTAATTTCCACTTCCTCTCTTTGAGGCGGCGCGTGCTTCAAATCAGCGCTAGGAAAAGATGCGGAATCACGCGTGAATGAGGGAGACCACAGATTACAAGAAACAGCGGCGGGCTTCGAGGAACGCCTTGACCACAGCTCAAGATCGCTGTCATATCCACTTCCTCGCTTTGAGTCGGCGCCTGCTTCAAATGAGTGCTAGGAGAAGATGCGGAATCACGCGTGAATGAGGGAGATCAAAGATCACAAGAAACAGCGGCGGGCTTCGACGAACGTCTTGACCACAGCTCAAGATCGCTGTAATTTCCACTTCCTCTCTTTAGGCGGCGCGTGCTTCAAATCAGCGCTAGGAAAAGATGCGGAATCATGCATGAATGACGGAGATCATAGATCACAAGAAACAGCGGCGGGCTTTGAGGAACGTCTTGACCACAGCACAAGATAGATGTCATTTCCACTTCCTCTCTTTTAGGCGTCGCGTGCTTCAAATCAGCGCTAGGCAATGATGCGGAATCACGCGTGATTGATGCAGATCACAGATCACAATAAACAGCGCCGGGCTTCGACGAACGTCTTAAGCACAGCTCAAGATCGCTATAATTTCCAATTCCTCTGAGGCGGCGCGTGCTTCAAATCAGCGCTAGGAAAAGATGCGGAATCACGCGTGAATAGCGGAGATCACAGATCACAAGAAACAGCGGCGGGCTTCGACGAACGTCTTGACCACAGCTCAAGATCGCTGTCGTTTCCACTTCCTCTCTTTGAGGTGGCGCGTGCTTCAAATTAGAGCTAGGTAATGATGCGGAATGACGCGAGAATGAAGGAGATCAAAGATCACAAGAAACAGTGACAGGCTTCGAGGAAGGCCTTGACCACAGCTCAAGATCGCTGTAATTTCCACTTCCTCTCTTTGAGGCAGCGCGTGCTTCAAATCAGCGATAGGAAAAGATGCGGAATCACGCGTGAATGAGGGAGATCACAGATCACAAGACACAGCGACAAACAGCGACGGGCTTCGGGGAACGTTTTGACCACAGCTCAAGATCGCTGTCATTTCCACTTCCTCTCTTTGAGGCGGCGCGTGCTCAAATCAGTGCTAGGCAACGATGCGGAATCATGCATGAATGAAGGAGATCAAAGATCACAAGACACAGCGCCGGGCTTCGACGAACGTCTTGAGCACAGCTCAAGATCGCTATAATTTCCAATTCCTCTCTTTGAGGCGGCGCGTGCTTCAAAGCAGCGCTAGGCAATGATGCGGAATGATGCGTGAATGAAGGAGATCACAGATCACAAGACACAGCGACAAACAGCGACGGGCTTCGGGGAACGTTTTGACCACAGCTTAAGATCGCTATAATTTCCAATTCCTCTCTTTGAGGCGGCGCGTGCTTCAATGCAGCGCTAGGCAATGATGCGGAATGATGCGTGAATGAAGGAGATCACAGATCACAAGGCACAGCGACAAACAGCGACGGGCTTGGGGAACGTTTTGGCCACAGCTCAAGATCGATGTCATTTCCACTTCCTCTCTTTGAGGCGGCGCGTGCTCAAATCAGTGCTAGGCAATGATGCGGAATCATGCATGAATGAAGCTGATCAAAGATCACAAGAAACAGCGCCGGGCTTCGACGAACGTTTTGACCACAGCTCAAGATCGCTGTCATTTCCACTTCCTCTCTTTGAGGCGGCGCGTGCTCAAATCAGTGCTAGGCAACGACGCGGAATCATGCATGAATGCACGAGATCAAAGATCACAAGACACAGCGCCGGGCTTCGACGAACGTCTTGAGCACAGCTCAAGATCGCTATAATTTCCAATTCCTCTTTTTGAGGCGCCGCGTGCTTCAAAGCAGCGCTAGGCAATGATACGGAATGATGCGTGAATGAAGGAGATCACAGATCACAAGACACAGCGACAAACCGCGACGGGCTTAGGGGAACGTTTGGACCACAGCTCAAGATCGCTGTAATTTCCACTTGCTCTCTTTGAGGCAGCGCGTGCTTCAAATCAGCGCTAGGAAAAGATGCGGAATCATGCATGAATGAAGGAGATCAAAGATCACAAGAAACAGCGCCGGGCTTCGACGAACGTCTTGAGCACAGCTCAAGATCGCTATAATTTCCAATTGCTCTCTTTGAGGCGGCGCGTGCTTCAAAGCAGCGCTAGGCAATGATGCGGAATGATGCGTGAATGAAGGAGATCACAGATCACAAGGCACAGCGACAAACCGCGACGGGCTTCGGGAAACGTTTTGACCACAGCTTAAGATCGCTGTAATTTCCACTTCCTCTCTTTGAGGCAGCGCGTGCTACAAAGCAGCGCTAGGAAAAGATGCGGAATCATGCGGGAATGAGGGAGATCACAGATCACAAAAACCAGCGGCGGGCTTCGAGGAACGCCTTGACCACAGCTCAAGATCGCTGTAATTTCCACTTCCTCTCATTGTGAAAGCGCGTGCTTCAAATCAGCGATAGGAAAAGATGCGGAATCACGCGTGAATGAGGGAGATCACAGATCACAAGACACAGCGACAAACAGCGACGGGCTTCAGGGAACGTTTTGACCACAGCTCAAGATCGCTGTCATTTCCACTTCCTCTCTTTGAGGCGGCGCGTGCTTCAAATCAGAGCTAGGTAATGATGCGGAATGGCGCGTGAATGAAGGAGATCAAAGATCACAAGAAACAGCGGCAGGCTTCGAGGAACGCCTTGACCACAGCTCAAGATCGCTGTAATTTCCACTTCCTCTCTTTGAGGCGGCTCGTGCTTCAAATCATCACTAGGCAATGATGCGGAATCACGCGTTAATGAGGGAGATCACAGATCACAAGAAACAGCAGCGGGCTTCGACGGACATCTTGGCCACAGCTCAAGATCGCTGTAATTTCCACTTCCTCTCTTTGAGGCAGCGCGTGCTTCAAATCAGCGATAGGAAAAGATGCGGAATCACGCGTGAATGAGGGAGATCACAGATCACAAGACACAGCGACAAACAGCGACAGTCTTCGGGGAACGTTTTGACCACAGCTTAAGATCGCTGTCATTTCCACTTCCTCTCTTTGAGGCGGCGCGTGCTTCAAATCAGAGCTAGGTAATGATGCGGAATGACGCGTGAATGAAGGAGATCAAAGATCACAAGAAAACGCCGGGCTTCGACGAACGTTTTGACCACAGCTCAAGATCGCTGTCATTTCCGCTTCCTCTCTTTGACGCGGCGCGTGCACAAATCAGTGCTAGGCAACGATGCGGAATCATGCATGAATGAACGAGATCAAAGATCACAAGACACAGCGCCGGGCTTCGACGAACGTCTTGAGCACAGCTCAAGATCGCTATAATTTCCAATTCCTCTCTTTGAGGCGGCGCGTGCTTCAAAGCAGCGCTAGGCAATGATGCGGAATGATGCGTGAATGAAGGAAATCACAGATCACAAGACACAGCGACAAACCGCGACGGGCTTCGGCGAACGTTTTGACCACAGCTCAAGATCGCTGTAATTTCCACTTCCTCTCTTTGAGGCAGCGCGTGCTTCAAATCAGCGCTAGGAAAAGATGCGGAATCATGCAGGAATGAAGGAGATCAAACATCACAAGAAACAGCGCCGGGCTTCGACGAACGTCTTGAGCACAGCTCAAGATCGCTATAATTTCCAATTCCTCTCTTTGAGGCGGCGCGTGCTTCAAAGCAGCGCTATAGGCAATGATGCGGAATGATGCGTGAATGAAGGAGATCACAGATCACAAGACACAGCGACAAACCGCGACGGGCTTCGGGGAACATTTTGACCACAGCTTAAGATCGCTATAATTTCCACTTCCTCTCTTTGAGGCAGCGCGTGCTTCAAATCAGCGCTAGGAAAAGATGCGGAATCACGCGTTAATGAGGGAGATCACAGATCACAAGATACAGCGGCGGGCTTCGAGCAACGCCTTGACCACAGCTCAACATCGCTGTAATTTCAACTTGCTCTCTTTGAGGCAGCGCGTGCTTCAAATCAGCGCCAGTAAATGATGCGGAATCACGCGTTAATGAGGGAGACCACAGATTACAAGAAACAGCGGCGGGCTTCGAGGAACGCCTTGACCACAGCTCAAGATCGCTGTCATATCCACTTCCTCGCTTTGAGTCGGCGCCTGCTTCAAATGAGTGCTAGGAGAAGATGCGGAATCACGCGTGAATGAGGGAGATCAAAGATCACAAGAAACAGCGGCGGGCTTCGACGAACGTCTTGACCACAGCTCAAGATCGCTGTAATTTCCACTTCCTCTCTTTAGGCGGCGCGTGCTTCAAACCAGCGCTAGGAAAAGATGCGGAATCATGCATGAATGACGGAGATCATAGATCACAAGAAACAGCGGCGGGCTTTGAGGAACGTCTTGACCACAGCACAAGATAGATGTCATTTCCACTTCCTCTCTTTGAGGCGTCGCGTGCTTCAAATCAGCGCTAGGCAATGATGCGGAATCACGCGTGATTGATGCAGATCACAGACCACAATAAACAGCGCCGGGCTTCGACGAACGTCTTAAGCACAGCTCAAGATCGCTATAATTTCCAATTCCTCTGAGGCGGCGCGTGCTTCAAATCAGCGCTAGGAAAAGATGCGGAATCACGCGTGAATAGCGGAGATCACAGATCACAAGAAACAGCGGCGGGCTTCGACGAACGTCTTGACCACAGCTCAAGATCGCTCTCATTTCCACTTCCTCTCTTTGAGGCAGCGCGTGCTTCAAATTAGAGCTAGGTAATTATGCGGAATGACGCGAGAATGAAGGAGATCAAAGATCACAAGAAACAGTGACAGGCTTCGAGGAACGCCTTGACCACAGCTCAAGATCGCTGTAATTTCCACTTCCTCTCTTTGAGGCGGCGCGTGCTTCAATGCAGCGCTAGGCAATGATGCGGAATCACGCGTGAATGAAGGAGATCACAGATCACAAGGCACAGCGACAAACAGCGACGGGCTTGGGGAACGTTTTGGCCACAGCTCAAGATCGATGTCATTTCCACTTCCTCTCTTTGAGGCGGCGTGTGCTCAAATCAGTGCTAGGCAATGATGCGGAATCATGCATGAATGAAGCAGATCAAAGATCACAAGAAACAGCGCCGGGCTTCGACGAACGTTTTGACCACAGCTCAAGATCGCTGTCATTTCCACTTCCTCTCTTTGAGGCGGCGCGTGCTCAAATCAGTGCTAGGCAACGACGCGGAATCATGCATGAATGCACGAGATCAAAGATCACAAGACACAGCGCCGGGCTTCGACGAACGTCTTGAGCACAGCTCAAGATCGCTATAATTTCCAATTCCTCTTTTTGAGGCGCCGCGTGCTTCAAAGCAGCGCTAGGCAATGATACGGAATGATGCGTGAATAAAGGAGATCACAGATCACAAGACACAGCGACAAACCGCGACGGGCTTAGGGGAACGCTTTCACCACAGCTCAAGATCGCTGTAATTTCCACTTGCTCTCTTTGAGGCAGCGCGTGCTTCAAATCAGCGCTAGGAAAAGATGCGGAATCATGCATGAATGAAGGAGATCAAAGATCACAAGAAACAGCGCCGGGCTTCGACGAACGTTTTGACCACAGCTCAAGATCGCTGTCATTTCCGCTTCCTCTCTTTGAGGCGGCGCGTGCTCAAATCAGTGCTAGGCAACGATGCGGAATCATGCATGAATGAACGAGATCAAAGATCACAAGACACAGCGCCGGGCTTCGACGAACGTCTTGAGCACAGCTAAAGATCGCTATAATTTCCAATTCCTCTCTTTCAGGCGGCGCGTGCTTCAAAGCAGCGCTATAGGCAATGATGCGGAATGATGCGTGAATGAAGGAGATCACAGATCACAAGACAAAGCGACAAACCGCGACGGGCTTCGGGGAACGTTTTGACCACAGCTTAAGATCGCTGTAATTTCCACTTCCTCTCTTTGAGGCAGCGCGTGCTACAAATCAGCGCTTGGAAAAGATGCGGAATCATGCGGGAATGAGGGAGATCACAGATCACAAAAACCAGCGGCGGGCTTCGAGGAACGCCTTGACCACAGCTCAAGATCGCTGTAATTTCCACTTACTCTCTTTGAGGCAGCGCGTGCTTCAAATCAGCGCTAGGAAATGATGCGGAATCACGCGTTAATGAGGGAGATCTCAGATCACAAGAACCAGCGGCGGGATTCGAGGAACGTCTTGACCACAGCTCAAAATCGCTGTAATTTCCACTTCCTCTCTTTGAGGCGGCGCGTGCTTCAAATCAGCGCTAGGCAATTATGCGGAATCATGCGTGAATGAAGGAGATCACAGATCACAAGATACAGCGGCGGGATTCGACGAACATCTTGGCCATAGCTCAAGATTGCTGTAATTTCCACTTCCTCTCTTTGAGGCAGCGCGTGCTTCAAATCAGCGCTAGGAAAAGATGCGGAATCACGCGAGAATGAGGGAGATCACAGATCACAAGACACAGCGACAAACAGCGACGGGCTTCGGGGAACGTTTTGACCACAGCTCAAGATCGCTGTCATTTCCACTTCCTCTCTTTGAGGCGGCGCGTGCTTCAAATCAGAGCTAGGTAATGATGCGGAATGACGCGTTAATGAGGGAGATCACAGATCACAAGAAACAGCAGCGGGCTTCGACGAACATCTTGGCCACAGCTCAAGATCGCAGTAATTTCCACTTCCTCTCTTTGAGGCAGCGCGTGCTTCAAATCAGCGATAGGAAAAGATGCGGAATCACGCGTGAATGAGGGAGATCACAGATCACAAGACACAGCGAGAAACAGCGACAGGCTTCGGGGAACGTTTTGACCACAGCTCAAGATCGCTGTAATTTCCACTTCCTCTCTTTGAGGCAGCGCGTACTTAAAATCAGCGATAGGAAAAGATGCGGAATCATGCATGAATGAAGCAGATGAAAGATCACAAGAAACAGCGCCGGGCTTCGACGAACGTTTTGACCACAGCTCAAGATCGCTGTCATTTCCGCTTCCTCTTTTTGAGGCGGCGCGTGCTCAAATCAGTGCTAGGCAACGATGCGGAATCATGCATGAATGAACGAGATCAAAGATCACAAGACACAGCGCCGGGCTTCGACGAACGTCTTGAGCACAGCTCAAGATCGCTATAATTTCCAATTCCTCTCTTTCAGGCGGCGCGTGCTTCAAAGCAGCGCTATAGGCAATGATGCGGAATGATGCGTGAATGAAGGAGATCACAGATCACAAGACACAGCGACAAACCGCGACGGGCTTCGGAGAACGTTTTGACCACAGCTTAAGATCGCTGTAATTTCCACTTCCTCTCTTTGAGGCAGCGCGTGCTTCAAATCAGCGCTAGGAAAAGATGCGGAATCACGCGTGAATGAGGGAGATCACAGATCACAAGACACAGCGACAAACAGCGACGGGCTTCGGGGAACGTTTTGACCAAAACTCAAGATCGCTGTAATTTCCACTTCCTCTATTTGAGGCGGCGCGTGCTTCAAATCAGCGACAGGCAATGATGCGGAATCACGCGTTAATGAGGGAGATCACAGATCACAAGATACAGCGGCGGGCTTGGACGAACGTCTTGACCATAGCTCAAGATTACTGTCATTTCTACATCTCTTTCAGGCGGCGCGTGCTTCAAATCACTGCTAGGCATAATGCCGAAACATGCGGGAATGAGGGAGATCACAGATCACAAGAACCAGCGGCGGGCTTCGACGAACGTCTTGACCACAGCTCGAGATCACTGTATTTTCCTCTTCCTCTGTTTGAGGCGGCGCGTGCTTCAAATCATCACTAGGCAATGATGCGGAATCATGCGTGAATGAAGGAGATCACAGATCACAAGAAACAGCAGCGGGCTTCGACGAACATCTTGGCCACAGCTCAAGATCGCTGTAATTTCCACTTCCTCTCATTGAGAAAGCGCGTGCTTCAAATCAGCGATAGGAAAAGATGCGGAATCACGCGTGAATGAAGGAGATCACAGATCACAAGACACAGCGACAAACAGCGACGGGCTTCGGGGAACGTTTTGACCACAGCTCAAGATCGCTGTCATTTCCATTTCCTCTCTTTGAGGCGGCGCGTGCTTCAAATCAGAGCTAGGTAATGATGCGGAATGGCGCGTGAATGAAGGAGATCAAAGATCACAAGAAACAGCGGCAGGCTTCGAGGAACGCCTTGACCACAGCTCAAGATCGCTGTAATTTCCACTTCCTCTCTTTGAGGCGGCTCGTGCTTCAAATCATCACTAGGCAATAATGCGGAATCACGCGTTAATGAGGGAGATCACAGATCACAAGAAACAGCAGCGGGCTTCGACGAACATCTTGGCCACAGCTCAAGATCGCTGTAATTTCCACTTCCTCTCTTTGAGGCAGCGCGTGCTTCAAATCAGCGATAGGAAAAGATGCGGAATCACGCGTGAATGAGGGAGATCACAGATCACAAGACACAGCGACAAACAGCGACAGGCTTCGGGGAACGTTTTGACCACAGCTTAAGATCGCTGTCATTTCCACTTCCTCTCTTTGAGGCGGCGCGTGCTTCAAATCAGAGCTAGGTAATGATGCGGAATGACGCGTGAATGAAGGAGATCAAAGATCACAAGAAACAGCGGCAGGCTTCGAGGAACGCCTTGACCACAGCTCAAGATCGATGTAATTTCCACTTCCTCTCTTTGAGGCAGCGCGTGCTTCAAATCAGCGATAGGAAAAGATGCGGAATCATGCGTGAATGAGGGAGATCACAGATCACAAGACACAGCGACAAACAGCGACGGGCTTCGGGGAACGTTTTGACCACAGCTCAAGATCGCTCTCATTTCCACTTCCTCTCTTTGAGGCGGCGCGTGCTCAAGTCAGTGCTAGGCAATGATGCGGAATCATGCATGAATGAAGCAGATCAAAGATCACAAGAAAACGCCGGGCTTCGACGAACGTTTTGACCACAGCTCAAGATCGCTGTCATTTCCGCTTCCTCTCTTTGACTCGGCGCGTGCACAAATCAGTGCTAGGCAACGATGCGGAATCATGCATGAATGAACGAGATCAAAGATCACAAGACACAGCGCCGGGCTTCGACGAACGTCTTGAGCACAGCTCAAGATCGCTATAATTTCTAATTCCTCTCTTTGAGGCGGCGCGTGCTTCAAAGCAGCGCTAGGCAATGATGCGGAATGATGCGTGAATGAAGGAAATCACAGATCACAAGACACAGCGACAAACCGCGACGGGCTTCGGGGAACGTTTTGACCACAGCTCAAGATCGCTGTAATTTCCGTTTCCTCTCTTTGAGGCAGCGCGTGCTTCAAATCAGCGCTAGGAAAAGATGCGGAATCATGCAGGAATGAAGGAGATCAAACATCACAAGAAACAGCGCCGGGCTTCGACGAACGTCTTGAGCACAGCTCAAGATCACTATAATTTCCAATTCCTCTCTTTGAGGCGGCGCGTGCTTCAAAGCAGCGCTATAGGCAATGATGCGGAATGATGCGTGAATGAAGGAGATCACAGATCACAAGACACAGCGACAAACCGCGACGGGCTTCGGGGAACATTTTGACCACAGCTTAAGATCGCTATAATTTCCACTTCCTCTCTTTGAGGCAGCGCGTGCTTCAAATCAGCGCTAGGAAAAGATGCGGAATCACGCGTTAATGAGGGAGATCACAGATCACAAGATACAGCGGCGGGCTTCGAGCAACGCCTTGACCACAGCTCAACATCGCTGTAATTTCAACTTCCTCTCTTTGAGGCAGCGCGTGCTTCAAATCAGCGCCAGTAAATGATGCGGAATCACGCGTTAATGAGGGAGATCACAGATCACAAGAACCAGCGGCGGGCTTCGGGGAACGTTTTGACCACAGCTCAAGATCGCTGTAATTTCCACTTCCTCTCTTTGAGGCGGCGCGTGCTTCAAATCAGCGCTAGGAAAAGATGCGGAATCACGCGTGAATGAGGGAGACCACAGATTACAAGAAACAGCGGCGGGCTTCGAGGAACGCCTTGACCACAGCTCAAGATCGCTGTCATATCCACTTCCTCGCTTTGAGTCGGCGCCTGCTTCAAATGAGTGCTAGGAGAAGATGCGGAATCACGCGTGAATGAGGGAGATCAAAGATCACAAGAAACAGCGGCGGGCTTCGACGAACGTCTTGACCACAGCTCAAGATCGCTGTAATTTCCACTTCCTCTCTTTAGGCGGCGCGTGCTTCAAATCAGCGCTAGGAAAAGATGCGGAATCATGCATGAATGACGGAGATCATAGATCACAAGAAACAGCGGCGGGCTTTGAGGAACGTCTTGACCACAGCACAAGATAGATGTCATTTCCACTTCCTCTCTTTTAGGCGTCGCGTGCTTCAAATCAGCGCTAGGCAATGATGCGGAATCACGCGTGATTGATGCAGATCACAGATCACAATAAACAGCGCCGGGCTTCGACGAACGTCTTAAGCACAGCTCAAGATCGCTATAATTTCCAATTCCTCTGAGGCGGCGCGTGCTTCAAATCAGCGCTAGGAAAAGATGCGGAATCACGCGTGAATAGCGGAGATCACAGATCACAAGAAACAGCGGCGGGCTTCGACGAACGTCTTGACCACAGCTCAAGATCGCTGTCATTTCCACTTCCTCTCTTTGAGGTGGCGCGTGCTTCAAATTAGAGCTAGGTAATGATGCGGAATGACGCGAGAATGAAGGAGATCAAAGATCACAAGAAACAGTGACAGGCTTCGAGGAACGCCTTGACCACAGCTCAAGATCGCTGTAATTTCCACTTCCTCTCTTTGAGGCAGCGCGTGCTTCAAATCAGCGATAGGAAAAGATGCGGAATCACGCGTGAATGAGGGAGATCACAGATCACAAGACACAGCGACAAACAGCGACGGGCTTCGGGGAACGTTTTGACCACAGCTCAAGATCGCTGTCATTTCCACTTCCTCTCTTTGAGGCGGGCGCGTGCTCAAATCAGTGCTAGGCAACGATGCGGAATCATGCATGAATGAAGGAGATCAAAGATCACAAGACACAGCGCCGGGCTTCGACGAACGTCTTGAGCACAGCTCAAGATCGCTATAATTTCCAATTCCTCTCTTTGAGGCGGCGCGTGCTTCAAAGCAGCGCTAGGCAATGATGCGGAATGATGCGTGAATGAAGGAGATCACAGATCACAAGACACAGCGACAAACAGCGACGGCTTCGGGGAACGTTTTGACCACAGCTTAAGATCGCTATAATTTCCAATTCCTCTCTTTGAGGCGGCGCGTGCTTCAATGCAGCGCTAGGCAATGATGCGGAATGATGCGTGAATGAAGGAGATCACAGATCACAAGGCACAGCGACAAACAGCGACGGCTTGGGGAACGTTTTGGCCACAGCTCAAGATCGATGTCATTTCCACTTCCTCTCTTTGAGGCGGCGCGTGCTCAAATCAGTGCTAGGCAATGATGCGGAATCATGCATGAATGAAGCTGATCAAAGATCACAAGAAACAGCGCCGGGCTTCGACGAACGTTTTGACCACAGCTCAAGATCGCTGTCATTTCCACTTCCTCTCTTTGAGGCGGCGCGTGCTCAAATCAGTGCTAGGCAACGACGCGGAATCATGCATGAATGCACGAGATCAAAGATCACAAGACACAGCGCCGGGCTTCGACGAACGTCTTGAGCACAGCTCAAGATCGCTATAATTTCCAATTCCTCTTTTGAGGCGCCGCGTGCTTCAAAGCAGCGCTAGGCAATGATACGGAATGATGCGTGAATGAAGGAGATCACAGATCACAAGACACAGCGACAAACCGCGACGGGCTTAGGGGAACGTTTGGACCACAGCTCAAGATCGCTGTAATTTCCACTTGCTCTCTTTGAGGCAGCGCGTGCTTCAAATCAGCGCTAGGAAAAGATGCGGAATCATGCATGAATGAAGGAGATCAAAGATCACAAGAAACAGCGCCGGGCTTCGACGAACGTCTTGAGCACAGCTCAAGATCGCTATAATTTCCAATTGCTCTCTTTGAGGCGGCGCGTGCTTCAAAGCAGCGCTAGGCAATGATGCGGAATGATGCGTGAATGAAGGAGATCACAGATCACAAGACACAGCGACAAACCGCGACGGGCTTCGGGAAACGTTTTGACCACAGCTTAAGATCGCTGTAATTTCCACTTCCTCTCTTTGAGGCAGCGCGTGCTACAAAGCAGCGCTAGGAAAAGATGCGGAATCATGCGGGAATGAGGGAGATCACAGATCACAAAAACCAGCGGCGGGCTTCGAGGAACGCCTTGACCACAGCTCAAGATCGCTGTCATTTCCACTTCCTCTCTTTGAGGCAGCGCGTGCTTCAAATCAGCGATAGGAAAAGATGCGGAATCACGCGTGAATGAGGGAGATCACAGATCACAAGACACAGCGACAAACAGCGACGGGCTTCGGGGAACGTTTTGACCACAGCTCAAGATCGCTGTCATTTCCACTTCCTCTCTTTGAGGCGGCGCGTGCTTCAAATCAGAGCTAGGTAATGATGCGGAATGGCGCGTGAATGAAGGAGATCAAAGATCACAAGAAACAGCGGCAGGCTTCGAGGAACGCCTTGACCACAGCTCA